>NC_056743.1:1356187728-1356365228 GCF_019279795.1 Protopterus annectens | reverse complement strand
CCGTAAGGAAAAAAAAATAACGTAAAAATCCTAACCTGCCCCCCCCCCCCATTGGGGGAAAAAACCCCGGAACCCAAGGGGGGAAAAGCCGAAAGGGGCACACATTTTGGGATACAAAATGTAATGTCCCATGGATGCATCTGCAGTCATAAAAATGGGTGTCCTGCCAACTAGGGGGGGATAAAAAGTTTGGTTGGTTTGGATCCCTTCGAACGTCAAAAACCCCGTGGGTCTGGTATAAGGCAAAAAAAGCGGCAAAATTTCCAGGTCCTGCCCCCAAAATGCGGGGCCCTCCCCTTGAAGGCTTTTTTTTGGTAGAAAACCAATTGGTTTTTCCAGGGAAAGGAAAAAGAATTTTGCAATTTCCACCCAAATTTCTTTTTAAAAGCTTTTTCCCCCCGGGTAGGGTAAAAAGGGTCACCCTTTTTGTTCCCAAGAGAGGAGGTCTTTTACTCCAAGGATGCATTCTTTTCCCCCCCTTTTTTGGGGGGGAAAAATGGGATATTTCCTTTTCATTTGGGTCCCCCTTAGGCATAAATGGGTTTGTCCCATGGCACCCAGGGGAAGATTTAAAATTTAAGGTGTGTTTAAACCCCCCTTTCAAATAAGCCCGTGGAAACCCTGCGGGTTGTAGGGCTTTTGCTGGCAAATGTATGCAAAAGCCAAAATTTTGTCCCAAGCTTTGGTTTCCTTGGAGGTTTTAATTCTTTTTCCCTGAGGGAATTTAGGTCTTAAATGTTTTTGTGAAAAATTTTGGTTTTTATGGAGGAGTAACAGGGGAAAGAAGAATTCCCAAAACCAAAATTTGGAATTTGTTTGAAATCTTTTCCCTTTTCCCTCCTGCAAACCTTTTTTATTTTCCCGCTTTCCCTTTTTTGGGGTTCTGTTCAAGTAATGCTTTTTCCTTTGGGGGCTATTACTCCAGTATGCCCGCATCTTCCGTTTTTGGTTTTGGGAGAGTGTAGTTGTTCTGGTTTAAAGGCATCGGGTATTGGCCCCAAATTTTTGGAATGTCCTCCCTGGGACCCTTTTCTTGGGTTTTGGAGATAGGAAGGGTTTTCCTTTATTTTTTTAAAACCTTTTTGTTCGGGGAAAAATTCTTGCTGAGGTTTCCAGTAAAGGGAATTTTCCATGCAGGGGTGGAAGTCCTTTTCTTTTTGGGTGGTGTTAAGGGGATGGTAACTTCTGGGGACCCCCCTTTTTTTAAGGGCAAGTGTGGGGGGTTCCTTTGGAGGTTTCTCTTAAAATTTCTCTGAGACTTTTTTGACAAAATTTTCCGAACGGTGGTAGCTGATCCGGGGGAAGCTAAAAACATTCTGCATAGGGGTATGAATGAGTGCCTCCTGTTTGTTGATGTACCACATGACTGTGGTGTTGTTCGTCCTTATCATCAACTGGCCCTCTTGGAGAAATGGTTTGAACTTTTGGATTGCCAGTTTTACTGCCAGCATTTCTTTTAGGTTGATGTGCAGGTGAAGTTGATCCTGTGTCCACAATCCTTGCACGCATTTGTCCAGCATGTGGGCCGCCCATCCTAGGTCTGAAGCGTCTGTTGTGATGGTCTGGCTTGCTTGACATCTGCGAAAGGGTAGGCCTGGGTTTGACTGACATGCCTGAGCCCACCATGGATCTCCTGTTTTAAGCATGGAATTAGTGCGATTTCTGTTTCTAGGCTGTGTCTGTGTTGGGACCATAAATTCTTTAGGTACCACTGTAGTTTTCTCATATGTAGTCTGGCAAATGGGACCAAGATTATGCATGATGCCATGAAGCCCAAGGCCTGCAGTACTTTTCTTGCTGTTAACTTGTTCAGTTTTGTTAGTGCCAAGAAGTAAAGAGGGAGTTCTTTTGTTTTTCTGTAGTCAGGAATGCCATTTGTTTTACTGTGTCCAATTCCAGCCTAAGAATGTCCTTGTTTGGGATGGTATCAGCCTTGACTTTTGTAAATTGACTGTGTATCCCAGTGCTTGTAGCAAGTAAATGACCCTTTGTAAATCTGTTGTCAGCTTGCTTTTGTTGTCCCTTGTAGCAGGCAGTCGTCCAGGTATGGGTAAATTTGAATTCCTGTAGTCTGCAATGGCGTTACTGATGCCAGGCATTTTGTGAATACTCTGGGCAGTAGATAAGCCAAAGGGCAATGCTGAGAATTGATAGTGCTCTGATCCTGCAAGAAATCTGAGGTATCTTCTGCAGATTGGTCGAATGGGGACGTGCAGGTATGCCTCCTTGAGATCTAGAGTTACCAGCCAAGACTCCTTGCCCAGCATGGGAAGAAGTTGCTGTAGGGTCAGCATTTTGAATTTTGGGACAATGATGTATGTATTTAAGGTGGACAGGTCAGAATTGGTCTCCAACTTTTTCCTTTCTTGAACTAGGAATAGTCTGGAGTAGAACCCTTTCCTTGCTCTGCTGTTGGCACTCTTTCCACAGCTCTCATGTTTGCTAACTCCATTATCTGTTGTAGTGCCTCTGTTTTTTGATTTGGGGGTACATTTCGCATTCCTCTTTGACTGGTAAAGTGTGGAAGTGAAACCGTAACCTTGATCTATGGTTTGTAAAATCCACTTGTCTCTTGTTATGTAGTGCCAGTTCTTTGAAAATAAGGTTAACTTTCCACCTAGAGGAGCTGCTATTTGTTCCCTGGTAGGCGATTTAGGTTAAGTCACTGTGGTTGTGCTGATGTAGTGGCAGTGGTTGTGTCTGTGCCTCTGTTGTTACCTTGCCACTGTCGTCCTCTGTAGGCACCTCCTCTGGATTGGTTTCTGCCTCTGGAACGCCTATTCCTGCCCCTTTGAAATTTTGTGGAGTCAGGAAAGGACCAATTTTTGGCAGGCCAGTTCCTGCTAAACCTTGGGGTTGAACCTGCAAGAAATCTTTAACCGTTTGAACAGATTTTGCCTTTTCTTCCATTTTCTTCATAACCTGCTGGGCAGGTGTACCAAACAAACTTGTCTTATCCATAGGAGCATCTAGCAACTTAGCTTTAACATGATCCGGTAAAGCTTGCTCCTTTAGCCATGCATGCCTTCTTATCACTGTGCCAGTCATGGCTGATCTAAATGAAGCCTCCAGTGCATCATAGCCACATTTTAAGGAATGGTTGCTAACCTGTTGTATGTTATTTACCATTTCTAATACATATTTCTTATCAAGAGATTCATCAGTGGTTAGTTTTTTAGTTAACTGATCAAGCATAAACTCTTGGTATTGTATCATGTGAAACTGACAGTTTAAAGTTCTAGCTGAGAGAGTAGCTGAAGTGTAGACCTTTTTACCCGATCTGTCTAATGACCTTGCTTCCCTTTCAGAAGGAATAGGGTTTTTAGCTATGGTCGCTACTGCCTTGGGACCCTGGGATATAGTTTCGGGGTCTGCAAGTGGGGCCTTGTAAAGGTGGTGATGAGTATCTGGCACCCTGTAAAATCTGTCTGGTTTGGCAGGGGCTGGGGGTAAAGAATCTGGAGCGGAGCAGACATCATTGAAAGCATCATCCACCACAGAGAGAACAGGAGGTATAGCTAAGGGCCTGTGCTGTGGGAGGTGCAGAAAGGTCCTAAGTCTTTTTCTGGAGTCTGGAAAATCCTGTTGCTGCCATTGGAACTGCTCTCGCATGGCATGTAAGGTTTCCCCAAAGGAGAATTCTTCTGGTGGGGAAGCAGCTGGAATGGATTCTTCAGCATCAGAATCTTCAAAATTGGAGAAAGGAGCCTCTGGCTGGTCCGTTATGTCTGATTCGTCAGCAGAATCATCAGAGGACACTGGCTCAGGGGGCTCTGCCCTAGGTCTCTTCTCTGGGGGCTGAGAGGCCCTGTCTGGATGAGATTGAGATCCTCTAATTAATTAAATTAAATCTTCTGCCAAAGTAAGCATTTGAGAACTAGAAGAGGGCCTGGTTGTGGGGGGTTTAACAGGCACTGTCTTAGTAGTCTTGGCTGCTTTAGCCTGGCGAAGGCCTTAATGAACATGGCTGCTGGAGGCCTAGCAGCACCACGTGCTGGGGTAGAGACATCCAAGGGAATGGTGTCTGATAAGTCAGTGGCAACCACCGTAGTGGATAAAATTTCTGAGGCCGATTCAAGAGTGGTAGCAGGGGCCTCAGTTGTAGAGATAGGTTCAGCTTTACTTTGATCAGTTTTCTTGGTTTCGGCCGAAACCGAGACACTCGCGGTTTGCTTAACCATGGTTTCGGCCGAAACCGCAGACCGCGAGTGTCGGTCTTTATCTTTGCGTTTTTTGGCAGATTGGGTAGTCGGAGGATCCGACGGCATAATGTACGCAAAATCAGAACCGAAAAACTGTTCTGCAAACTCCGACCAACGCCTAAGCGTTCGTCGGTTGAAAGAAGCACAGGCCGAACAGGCTGCTACGTCGTGGGCTGGGCCTAAACAAGGCAGACAATAAGAGTGGAAATCTTTATGAGGTATTTGTTTCCCACAGGTTAAACAATTATTAACTTTTTCTGACATCGGCTGAGGCAAGAAAGAGTCCTCAACGGGGTACTTAGGGTAAGAAGGCTTCGAAGTAGAATACGCTAGTAGTAATCTCAGTATGCGACCGATCGGCACTTGCGAACAGCTTCTGCTTCGGGCGCCACGCGGCAAGAAAGACTGAGGAAAATGGCGTCGGCTGATGCTTTTATACCCGAAGACCAACAGAGATGACGTTGGGTGAAGTGCGACATCAGCCGAAGCCGGACCCGGACTTTGGAATCCGGCCGACTGAAGGGCTGCCCGACGACAGGACAACCCAGTTGTTATGACTGCAGATGCATCCATGAAGGACATCAACAACAACACACACACACACACACACACACATACATATATATATATATATATATATATATATATATATATATATACATATATATATATATACACACACACACACACACACACACACACACTATATATATATATATCGCTTACCTGAAGTGCAGGATGTCAGACGGCTGATGTGCAAAGTCATGGTTCGTATGGGGCTGGAAATCGAATAACAAGTGGTCGAACAAAGTTAGTCAAGAAAGTGCATAATGAGACTGTGGAGGGAGGAGGTGCTTCAGTGAGGAACAGGGAAGTAGCCCATTTCCTTACTGTAGTGAAATCTCGGAGTTGGTATATTTACGTAGGGGAGTATGGGGGGAAGAAGCCCCCACATGGGAGGTGCAGGAGGGCATAGCTCCCCTGCAAAACAGTAGAGTTGAGGTATCTGAAAGAGGGGAATGTCGATATTATGGAATGCACTTTTTCGTGCAAACTATTTTCGACATTCCTCTAGATATGTTAGATTTAGATGTTATTTTTCAATTGAATGCACTTTTGTTAGCACATTCAACCTTATGGTAAACCTGCATATATATATATATATATATATATATATATATATATATATATATATATATATAAAACATTACTAATTCCACAAGTTTTATATTTACTGAAGCATTACTAATTCTCACAGCTCATGTGGAGTAGTGGTAGCTGCTGTGACTGGAGTGCACAGGGTGCTGGGTCTAAGGCTTGCCAGGAATGTATTATTTTTCCCCTTATGTTAAATAACTGTAATGCATGATATGTTTGTAAAAGCATTACACATTCCCACAGCTCAGATGGTGTAGTGGTACATTGCTGTGATTGTAGTGCACACGGCCCTGGGTTCGAGACTTGGCAGGTCTGATTATTTTGTTGCTGGGCAGAACAAGGGCGGATTGAGACAGAGTGATTAAAACACTTTTAAACAGTTGTAAGCCAGTTTTTCCGGTTTTGCGTGAAGCTAAGCGATGCTAAGAGATGGTTAAGTCCCCTTAGCTTTGCTTAGCAGCACTTATTCCTGCTTAAACCCACGCTAATTTTCAATAAAGAAAAGAAAAAAGGCTGATAGTAAAGTGGTGAAATGGGGGCAAGCAGGGGGTAAAAAGTACAGTTTTGTACCTACCATAAATGTAGATGTCTGAGAGGAATGCATCTGCAGTCTTTACAAATGGGTTGTCCTGTCGTCAGGCAGCCCTTCGGTCGGCCGGATTCCAAAGTCTGGGTCTGGCTTCGGCTGGTGTCGCACTTCACCCGATGTCATTGCGGCAGTTATTCGGGTATAAAGGCATCAGCCGACGCCATTTTCCTCAGTGTTTCTTGCCCCAGATGCCAGGTGCCCTCTTGGATGGCTAAATTTGGATAAATGCCAAAGTTTCCAAATAGTAGAGAGCAAACACACAAAATAAGCATGTATGTACATATATACAAACAAATACACCATAATAGATCCCCCAGAAGCTAGCTGAAGATTGGCAAATACCCTAGGAGTACCTCAGAGGGAAGGAGGGTGGTAATCCTGACTGCAGATGCATTCCTCTCGGACATCTACATTTATGGTAGGTACAAAACTGTACTATGTCCTTCAAGGATGCATCTGCAGTCTTTAAATGGGTAGAATACCATAGCTAAACTAGGGGAGGAGGAAATGAGAAGAGATTATGGTGTAGTTAGGATCCCTTGCAAAACAGCAGTGGCAAAACCAGCACGGGATCTAGAGTGTAGAGGTAAATTATAATGCTTGGCAAATGTATGCACGGAGGTCCAAGTAGCAGCCTCTATAATGTCCTTGGTAGCCACTCCTCGTAAGAAAGCTGTGGTAGTGGCTGTAGCCCTTGTGGAGTGAGGCCTGATGTTCTCTGGAGTTTTCTTTCCATGGTAGGAGTAACAAAATCTAATGCAATTTCCTATCCATTTGGAGATTGTCTGTTTTGAAATTGTTTTTTCTTCCTTTCCTGTTGCATATGCTACCAGAAGCTGGTCAGTTTTTCTATTGTTTTTTTGTCCTGTCCAGGTAGTAGCGTAATTGTCTATGTACATCCAAGGTATGTAAGAGCCTTTCTCCCCTGTTCTGTGGGTTGGGGAAGAATGTAGGAAGGTGGATAGCCTGATTTAAAGAGACTCTGGATACCACCTTAGGCATAAATGTAGGATTTGTTCTCATGGACACTCTATCTTGATGGAAGATCAGGAAGGTTGCACTGCCATTAATGCCTGTAGTTCAGAGACCCTTCTTGCTGAAGTTATTGCCAGCAGGAAAGCAGTCTTCCAGGATAAGTATTGTAATTCTGCTGTTGCTGCTGGTTCGAAAGGGGGAAGAGTCAGTTTTTCTAGCACAAAGTTCAAGTCCCATGCTGGCAATGGAGGTTTCCTGGGAGGTTTTACATTTTTAATTCCTCTCAGAAACTGTCTGAGCAGAGGATGCGAGAAGACAGGAGGATCCAAGCTGTATTCTGCTGAAATAGCTGATGCATGTATCTTGATGGAAGAATAGGACAGACCCGTATGGAAGAGCTCTGCAAAGTACTCCAGGATGTTGGCTATGTTCACCAGTGTCACATCTTGCCCCTTTGCAGTACTCCAGATGAGATATCTTTTCCATTTTGCTGCATAATTCTTTCTTGTTGAAGGTCTACGAGCCTCCAGGATTATGTCTTTAATCCTTTGGGATAAATTTGGGTTAATTGCTGTTATGTAATGTTCCAGGCAGTTAGCTGCAGAGTTTTTAGGTTTGGATGCAGGATTGTTGTAGTTGTTCTGTGTTAACAGTAATGGGATCAGGGGTAGT
The DNA here is from genome assembly GCF_019279795.1 of Protopterus annectens. Classification (NCBI taxonomy): domain Eukaryota; kingdom Metazoa; phylum Chordata; order Ceratodontiformes; family Protopteridae; genus Protopterus; species Protopterus annectens. The sequence goes on along the minus strand of NC_056743.1, from coordinate 1,356,357,632 downwards.
GTCCATATTTGTTCCCGGGACATGCTCCTCAGCAGTGGTTACCAATGTTGTCTTGGCCAGTCTGGAGCTATCAGAATGATCCTCGGACGTTCCTCTTTGATCTTCAGAAGCACCTTGTGCATCAAAGGAAGTGGTGGGAATGCGTATGCTGTCAGGCTTTTCCAACTGAAAGATAGGGAGTCCACCTTCCAAGCAAGTGGGTGGTAAGTCCTTGTGCAGAATTTCTTCAACTGGTGATTGAATGGGGATGCAAACAAGTCTATTTGTGGTAATCCCCATTCTCTTGTGATGGCTTTGAAGATGTCCGGATGCAGCATCCATTCGTGGGCATCTGTTGTCGTTCTGCTTAATATGTCTGCTAGAATGTTTTCCTTCCCTGGTACATAAATTGCCTGTAACTGAATGTTGTAGCTCAGAGCCACATCCCATAGGTCCAGTGCCAGCCGGCATACAGGGTATGAGTGTGTGCCTCCCTGTTTGTTGATGTACCACATAACTGTGGTGCTGTCTGTCCTTATCATCAACTGGCCTTCTTGGAGAAAAGATCTGAATGCCTGGATTGCCAATTTTACTGCCATCATTTCTTTTAGATTTATGTGCAGATGCAGCTGGTCTTGAGTCCATAGGCCTTGAATGCACTTGCCCAGCATGTGTGCCCCCCAACCGAGGTCTGAGGCATCTGTCGTGATGGTTTGTCTTGGTTGACTTTTGCAGAAGGGCAATCCTGTGTTTGATTGGCAGGCCTGAGCCCACCATAGGAACTCTTGCTTCAGGCATGGGATCAATGGAATTTTGGTTTCTAGGCTGTGCTTGTGCTGGTACCACAAATTCTTTAGGTACCACTGTAGCTTTCTCATATGCAGCCTGGCATGAGGGACCAGTATTATGCAGGATGCCATGAAGCCTAGAGCTTGTAGCACTTTTCTTGCAGTTAGATGGTTCTGCTTTGTTAATGCCAAGAAGTAGAGAGGAAGTTGCTCTTTCTTTTCTGCAGTTAGAAATGCCATTTGTTTTGATGTGTCCAGTTCTGCACCCAGAAAGGTTATTCTTTGGGATGGAATCAGCCTTGACTTTTTTGTATTGACTGTATATCCCAGGGCTTGCAGCAGGTAAATGACTCTTTGTAAGTCTTCTGTTAGTTTGTTTTTGTTGTCCGCTTGTATCAGGCAGTCGTCCAGGTAGGGATAGATTTGAATCCCCTGAAGTCTGCAATGAGCGATTACTGATGCCAGGCATTTCGTGAACACTCTGGGTGCAGTAGATAAGCCAAAGGGCAATGCTGAGAATTGATAATGCTCTGATCCTGCAAGAAATCTGAGGTATCTTCTGCAAATTGGTCTTATGGGGACGTGCAGGTATGCCTCCTTGAGATCTAGAGTTACCAGCCAAGACTCCTTGCCCAGCATGGGAAGAAGCTGCTGTAGGGTCAGCATTTTGAATTTTGGAACAATGAGGAATGTGTTTAAAGCGGACAGGTCTAGAATAGGCCTCCATTTGTTTTCTTTTCTTGGTACCAGGAAGAGTCTGGAGTAAAATCCCTTTCCTTGCTCCATAGATGGTACCCTTTCCACAGCTCTCATTCTTAATAATTGAGATATTTGTTTTAGAGCTTCTGTCCTTTGAGTAGGTGGTAGGTTTGGCATTCCTCTCTTTCCTGGTAGAGTATGGAAATGGAACCTGTAACCTTGGTCTATAGTTTGCAAAATCCATTTTTCTCTTGTAATGCAGTGCCAGTTTCTTGAAAATAAGGTTAGCTTTCCGCCTAAGGGTGCTTCTAGTTGTTCCCTGGTAGGCGGTGTCACCGCCAAGTCACTGTGGTTGAGTTGTTGTAGTGGTGGTGGCTGTATCCGTGCCTCGTTGGTTGTTACCTTGCCACTGGCGACCCCTGTAGGCACCCCTGGAATGATTTCTGCCTCTAGAGTGCCTATTCCTGCCTCTTTGTGCCTTAGAGGAGTCCGGAAAGGACCAATTCTTGGAGGGCCAGTTCCTGCTAAACCTTGGAGGTTGAACTTGTAAGAAATCTTTCACTGTTTGCACAGATTTTGCTTTCTCTTCAATCTTTTTTAGTACCTGCTGTGCAGGGGAACCAAATAAATTGACCTTGTCCATAGGTGCATCCAAAAGCTTAGATTTGACATGGTCTGGTAATGCCTGTTCTTTCAACCATGCATGCCTCCTGATAACTGTGCCAGTCATGGCTGATCTAAAGGAAGCCTCCAGTGCATCATAGCCACATTTTAAGGAATGGTTACTAACCTGCTGTATGTTATGCACCATTTCTTGAACATACTTTTTATCTAAAGATTCTTCAGAGAACAGCTTTTTAGTCAACTGGTCAAGCATAAACTCTTGATATTGAATCATATGAAATTGGCAGTTCAAAGCTCTAGCTGACAAAGTAGCAGAGGTGTAAACTTTTTTACCCCATCTCTCTAAGGACCTGGATTCCCTTTCAGAGGGGAGGGGGTTTTTAGTAGAAGTAGCTGCTACAGCTTTAGGACCCTGGGAGATCGTCTCTGGATCTGCAAAAGGAGCCTTATATAAATGGTGATGAGTGTCCGGGACCCTGTAGTACCTATCGGGCTTAGCAGGAGCCAGAGGTAAAGAATCAGGAGCAGTGCAAGCATCATTAAATGCATCATCAACAACAGAAAGAACTGGAGGTATAGCTAAAGGCCTATGCTGTGGCAAATGTAGAAAGGTCCTAAGCCTTTTTCTAGAGTCTGAGAAATCTTGGCCCTGCCACTGAAATTGTTCCCTCATAGCATGCAAGGTTTCCCCAAAGGAAAATTCCTCAGGAGGAGAGGCTGAAGGGATGGACTCCTCAGCATCAGAGTCTTCGTAAGGAGAATAAGAAGCCTCAGGAGGGTCTGTATGTTCTGAGTCATCAGAGGAATCATCTGTGGATACTGGCTCAGGGGGCTCTGCTCTAGGCCTCTTTTCTGGAGGAGGGAGAGAGGCCCTGTCTGGATGAGGCTGGGCTCCACGAATTAAAGAGATGAGATCCTCAGCCAAAGAAAGCATATGGGAGCTGGTGCTGGGCCTGTGAGAGGGAGACTTGGCAGGCACAGGTTTTGATGCTTTGGCTGCTTTAGCCCTGGCAAAGGCCTTAATAGACATAGCTGGAGAAGGCCTAGCAGCTCCACGTGCAGGGGTTGAAATATCCAGGGGAATGGTGCCTGATAAATCCTGTGAAACCGCAACAGAAGGTTGGATTTCAGAAGCCGTTTCTACCAGGTTAGAAGAGGCCTCGGTAGAAGGCATGTTATCGGCTGAAGAAAGAACCGCTTGCTTGGTTTCGGCCGAAACCGAGACACTCGTGGTTTGTTTAACCGCGGTTTCGGCCGAAACCGCAGACCGTGAGTGTCGGTCCTTTTCTTTGCGTTTTTTGGTTATTTGCGTAGTCGAGGGTCCGACGGCATAATGTAGGCAAAATCGGAGCCGAAAATCTGTTCAGCAAACTCCGACCGACGTCTAAGCGTCCGTCGGTTAAAAGCACAGGCTAGACAAGCTGCTACGTCATGGTCTGGGCCTAAACAATGTATGCAATAGGAGTGGAAATCCTTATGAGGTATTTGTTTCCCACAAGATAAACAGTTATTAACTTTCTCTGACATCGGCTGAGGCAAGAAAGAGTCCCCAACGGGGTACTTAGCTTTATAGAAGTCTTCGAAGTAGTATTCGGTAGTAGTAATCTCTGGATCTGACCGACCGGCACTTGCGAACAGCTTCTGCTTCGGGCGCCACGCAGCAAGAAAGACTGAGGAAAATGGCGTCGGCTGATGCCTTTATACCCGAATAACTGCCGCAATGACGTCGGGTGAAGTGCGACACCAGCCGAAGCCAGACCCAGACTTTGGAATCCGGCCGACCGAAGGGCTGCCTGACGACAGGACAACCCATTTGTAAAGACTGCAGATGCATCCTTGAAGGACATCATTAAGAAATGCAGCTAGGGATGTGCAGGACAGGTGTAGGAAAGGACTATAGCTCTGCATTTCTTCTGCAGCAACAGCTGTGAATGATGTGGAAAATTTGGAATTTACAGCCGCACACCCCACAGGGAGGGGTGTTGTAACATACATTTGTAAAGTAATTTGACTGGAGATTGATTTACGTCACTGGACATGGGGGCAAAATGTAAAGCTATGTATGCGGCAATGATTTTTTTTTGCAGGACAGATGCCCCCCCCTTTTTTTATTAGGGTGAGAGTGGGATGTTGGTGAAGGGCTGTAGGTATGTTTGGGTAGGTAAGATTTGGTAGGACAGGTTGCATTCACAGACAGACAAGACATGTAAGACAGCAGACAGGGGGCGGTATATAACACATGAGGGGGGTAAATACCTTGGACGAGGAGGGTAGTTGGAAGCAGAGGCCCAAGAGCCCCCAAAGGGATACAGTGGGACTGAGGTCCCCACCCATGGGCAGTCACCAATGCAACTTCACAGCCTCGAAGGTGGCTATGCTGGGGGCTGGACAACAGGGGCAGCCTGGCCCTCCATCTGGCTCAGCTGTCCATCCAAGTCACAGCAGATGACGCTGCTCACCATACCCCAGACCTTGCGGCGGACGACGGGCTCCTCTGCACCCGTGCCCGGCGGGGGGGGGGGGCCCGTTCCCTGAGGTGGTTCCACCCGAAGGAGGTGCAGGACCAGCAGAAGAGGAAGTGCCAGGTTGGGTCCCAGACGTGCTGGAGCCTGGTGCCACAGTCAGATGAGGTGGGACAGGTGGATCTACCTTCCCAAAAGTACTATGGTGTTGAGGTTTGCCAAGATATACTGGTTAGTCATGAACAAAACATTTCATACATAGTTATAACAGCATGCATGGGTGTTCTAATTAACCCAAAACAACAGATCTGAAACAGTTGCATAAGAAACAGAACACATGCATAAATGGAATAACAGGAAGCATTGTAACACCATGCCAGTTACATTGACAGCAACAGGCCACCAACAATAGTATTTGAACAAGGTATGTTAATATGCAAACAGTTAAATATATGAACAATAATAGAACACAAGCCCCAACAACAGGTTTTGAGAAAAACATGCCCATAGTATATGAATAATAATTAGTGATGCAGGGGAGGGGGGAGTTCATGAACAACTGTATAAGGCTTCTATTTTTCAAAACAGTACTGCTCAATACTCTACAGGTCTGTCCTCATTTTACATCTACATATGGCCCATATGTCAACCTGTAATGGTATGGGACAGACTATGACAACTATGGGTACATTACTAGAGGTGGCTTGTACATGTCAGGGTTACATATCTGACAAAGAAGGGGTACCCTGCACTGATGTTGTGTGAGTGTGCTACTGCATACTTCACCTAGATTCATGTGTGGCTAAAGTTATTGGCAGCAGTGACCACTTGCCATGACTGCATGACACTTGAGAGACATGTCTCCGGAAGAGTGCATTGTGTATGTACCTATCCTGCTGTCATTTGCAGGCATGGGGTTGGGACAGTGTTATAGTTGTATATGGTGTATTAATATACCCTTCATACAGCTACTACAAACATTTCTTTACCTGTAAGTCCTGTGGAGAAAATATCTGTTACCACTATCTGACTGTTTCTACAAATATTCAAGATTTCTTGAGTGTATATATGCATACATCTCAGTACCACTCCCTGGAGTCAGTTTCTGGGTGTGCTAAAATTAACAAGGCTATTTCTCATCAAACTGAGTTACCGAGGAACTGCTGTCTCTTGTTTGACTGATTTCTGCCTAATACTCTGAGTTAGACAGTCTGACCTTGTAATCCTGAGATTCATGCATGACAGACAGTTAGTACTGTGTATTAATTCTTTGAAATAATACAATCTGGAAAGCAAAGGTTAACATAAAGCAATGGTGCAGGGGACACACTATAATACATTAGACATTACTATTCAGGGTTCAGATCTTAGTGCATAACATATTTCATTCATATCTTGTTTTACAGCTCCACAATCTACTGTTTTGCATAATAGCTGGTTCTCAGAATAACCTCAGTTAATTCATGCTGTCAAAGCCATATTTGCTGTGAAGAACTTGTCCACATTCTATTTCTACAACAACATACCAGAGTAAACACAACAGTTTGTGGTACAAGTCTTTATTTTAGTAATATGACACAGTGCTTTACTACTGCATATCATGTAGATCAATATTAGTCTGGCAAACTTTATTTATTCAGTAGACTCGTAACACACTATAGCTACTGGCAGTAAATAATATACTAATTTATTCCACTATATACTGCAAGATAGATCTGTACTCACCAGCCTGTCGGCACAGCATTGACAGTCTGTCAGCATGGGCTCAACATTGCTAGCCCTCTCCGCTGAAACTGTAGAGGGAAAAACAAACATCATGCATATACCTGTCTATCACATACTCAGGCTAGAACTTGGTACAGCTATAGATGGGATACTTACAAACTACTGGAGCATTCTGTGCTGAGCATCTTGGATCCACTTGGCCAAGAGCTTCCCCTTCCTACACTTTAGGTCAGCATAATGATGCCATACCTGCTCACCAGTTTGGGGGGGATTATAGTAGCACTGCTGAGATCACATGCCAGACGGTCCCAGGCCTCTGCTTTTTACTGTGAGCCCTGGTACTGGCCCTGCAGCAGTCTGTCATGGTGTTCAACAAGGAATCCAGCCATGACACTGGAAATCAGAATGCCCCAGCGCTGTGCCTGAAAGTGCACTCCCTCTCCAACGCCAGACATGGTTGCTGCACAGATCAAACTACAACAGGTTCTGGCTGTACTCCCGCCTGTGTGGTTTAAATAAGGCCATATTCCCACCCTTTGCCATCATTGGACCATTTTGAAAATGTTGAGCACAGCTTAGCGATGTGCAAATCTGCTAAGGTGAGTTGAGCAGTGCTTAAAGGGGTACACATGTTGAGCAGTGCTTAGCGGTGCGCAAATCCACTTAGCTGCGCTGACTGCTGCTTTGAATTAATGTCTAATCAATGCTCAAACTGGCTGAGCAGAGCTAAGCATCGCTCAGTTTTAAGTAAAAAATATCAGGACTGTGAATTAATCAATTACTGACATATTATTCAATGTATATGATTTACTTTACATGACATCCCCCATATGCTTTCATTACATTATCTTGGGGTGTGACTACATTGTATGGGACACTTGTGTATACATGGGTGATTTCACATGTTATATGCACTGACACTTCCATTTTGAACCAGCTATACTTCCCTGGTTAACAAATATCAATTACTACATAATTTAAAATAAAAAAATAATTTTAACAATGTTTTCCATTGTAAAAAAAAGGGCCCGTTTTGGTAATCGAACCGTGAACTGCTGCATGCAAAGCTGGGACTCTAACCACTATGCTATCTTGCTGTTGAGGATTGTAGCTCTACATTTGTATTTAGCTCCTATGCGTGTAAACCCGCTCAGCTACGCTTAAACTTAACTTAGAATGGTAAAAAAAAACTAATACAAGCACTTTATTTACATGTATTAATACTAATTGTAATTCATATTTGGTAATGCATTACCTGTCATTCTATCAACTCTCTAAATCTGTATGGGCAATATCAGGATTGAAGTCACTACATAATGGCATAGATTTGAGTTTCAGACTTCTAATCCTTCCGAACATGTTGTGTTAATACAAACCCTGTTCCTCTATCAACTTTCTAAGTTTGAAAGGGCAATATTTAAAATCTGTCCCTATTGTCCCCACCCCCCATCATTTTACACTTTGTCCAGATTTTTTGCTATAAGAGGTTGAGAGGTATGCCCCTCATGATTTTAGGTTTTGTCCAGATTTTTTGCTCTAATAGGTTGAGATGTACGGTGAAAGTGCTGTACAGCACTTTGCAAATGCAGGGCATGTGTGACAGTACCTGCCACACACTCCCTGCATTGCTTCCCATGTAAATTCCTGCTTTAAGTGTCAGAGGACACGGAAAGCATTTAGAAAGTGCCGTACGGCACTTTGACAATGCTGGGGGTGTGTGACCCCCTGTATTGCTTCCCATTTAACTTCCTTCTTTCAGTGTCTGCAGACACTGAAAGCATTTAGAAAGTGCTGTATGGCACTTTCAGAGTACAAGGGGTGGTTTGGATCTGCACTCCTTCAGTGTTTGTGTCCGCAGAGCCGTTCTCAGTAGTGTGCCTTCATTAATATGTAAGGCGCGCTGCTGTTAAGGCCATGTGGACGAGGACACCATTCACTCCTTGTAGGAATAACACTATTCCTACACAGAGTTTATTGAATCCTGGGGTGGGACATTCTTGCAGTAGTCTAAGAGAAACACAAACCCTCCACTGGGAGAATCAGAAAGTGAGCTTGCCTCCGAGTCTGAATCACAAATCTGATGACAAAACCCTGAATTCCTTCCTACGTCTTCCTGTTTAGATTCAGAATCTTGACTCTCTTCAGGAAAATAGGCATCGCTCTTTCTTTTACTGGAAACTACTCTACAAGAATGATTAATGGCATAAATCAAACCCTGACACAATCCCAGTAACTACTCATATCCAAAGAAATTTGAGAAGGAGTTAATACATGCTTGTTTTTCTGCTTTTTGGGGTTTTTTTTACAGAAAAAATGGGGCCATCTGTGTTACGGTTTACTATTGAAATGTCGAACGGCACTACATCGACTGTACTATAGTCGAACACGGAAGTTCAAAAATAGTAATGTCGACGACAAAAAAACAATCTAGGACTGTGTTTTAACATAGGTCGAGGTAGGGGAGATGTTTGTAGTTCTGAATAATACTGAACACCTACCTCGACCCATGTTAAAACCATTTCTAGATTGTTTTTTTGATGTCGACATTACTATTTTCGAACTTCCGTGTTCGACTATAGTACAGTCGATGTAGTGCCGTTCGACATTTCAATAGTAAACCGTAACACAGATGGCCCCGTTTTTTCTGTAAAAAAAAAAAAAAAAACAGAAGAACAAGCATGCATTAACTCCTTCTCAAATTTCTTTGGATATGAGTAGTTACTGGGATTGTGTCAGGGTTTGATTTATGCCATTAATCATTCTTGTAGAGTAGTTTCCAGTAAAAGAAAGAGAGATGCCTATTTTCCTGAAGAGAGTCAAGATTCTGAATCTAAACAGGAAGACGTAGGAAGGAATTCAGGGTTTTGTCATCAGATTTGTGATTCAGACTCGGAGGCAAGCTCACTTTCTGATTCTCCCAGTGGAGGGTTTGTGTTTCTCTTAGACTACTGCAAGAATGTCTATTATAACCTTGCCAGGAAATAACCCATATAGCTAAGGCTACTACAGCAATGATCAATATGAATGGCAATACAAATGCTTCCATTGCCTTACTCAAAATCCTAGCTTACGCTGTCGATTGCTTTCTCTGCATCATGCTCCAACAACAACAGAGATATTTTCTTAAATTCTGTTTCCCTCTAAATTATCATCATTGTTCTATTAACATTGTCAAAAGTTTGCTTCCCCTCCATGAAACAGCACTGATCCATATCTATTTTGGCAACACCTTAGCCATTGTTTTAGCTAGTACAGAGATAAACACTTTATAATTAAGGTTTAGAATTGAAATTGGTCTATTTGAAGCTGTGTCTTATAGTCTATACTGCCCTTAAATAATACAGCAGCCACAGCTTTCTTCCAAGATGTTGGTGCTTCCCCTCCTTTTAAAATACTTTTTCAGATCTTTATCACTTTCTTCCCCCCTAATTTCCAAACTCCAACAGGAATATCATCTGCTCCTGGAGATTTTCCTGAAGACTGATTATATACCACCATTTTTATCTCATCTCCTCCAATCTTAACTGTTAGTTGCTGACCTCATCTACCTATAACCTTGGCACAATTAAGTATTCCATTAATATTTTCAGTTGTGCTCTTTCTAGATTTCCACATTCCTCTGTTTTACACAAATTGTCATAACATTTCAGAAATATCTCCAAGAACTCTACAGGATCTCTTGTTATTTTTCTTGTTATAGGCACCCTACATTTGGAAACAACCCTTTCTACCTTCTGTTGCCCAAGTTGTTGTGCTGAATGTTTCTGCATTCTAGATTGTTTTCAAAAATAGTTGCTTGACAGCAATCTTTCTAAACTCATGCATATTATCCAAATACTCCATTACTTTCTTTTTAGTACTTTGCAGCTGCTCCTATTCTTGTTCTAAGGAATTCCTCTTATTCTGCAATACTTTAATCTTTGTCAGCCCCTTTAAATAATTACTTCTTAACAATATCTCTTCCCCTTTCATCTATACTCCATTTTAAACTCCATTTCATTTTAACCCACTCACTAGTTATAACTTCTAAACTTATTTCTAAGTTCCTAATAACTCGAATAATTTTCCCTACCCGTTTCTTAAATTCCTCTTTTTAACAGGTAGGTGGAAAAGCACTAGTGTCTCAGTTTTACTTCATTACCCTGCATTTTATCTTACTTTTTATTGGTAAATGATCTGAGATAGTTATTGCATGTGTGTCAAAACTATCAATTAAATGCACATGTTCCTGTAAAATGTAAATTCTATCTAGTTTAACCCAGTTATTATACCTTGGGGAATAATATGCAAATTATGTCATAGTACCGATTACTAAATTCATAGCGTCCGCACTAAATACTTTCATAAATTTCTTCATAAACCTACTCTCTCTTGTTATATTTTCCCTTCTAGTTATCCCTATACATAATCACTATTGTATATCAAGTTCCAGTCCCCAGCTATAAGCAATATTCCCTACTTAAAGCTAATTATTTCTCCCAACATTTTCTTAAGCTCCGTAACAGCAGCTTTTGGTGGAATATACACACATGCCAGCATAATCATACTCCCTTGCCAACAGCCCCTTACTACTACAAATCTACCAATACTATTGTCTTTTTTTTTCATATTCTGTCACTATTGGAGTCCTTTTAGCAATTATGATTACTATTATAATTACTTCCATTTTCCTGTCTCCAATATTCTGCTGAAAATCCATCCTGAAATCTTTTCTTTGTCAAATTCACATGCTCATTTCTTTCCAAATGCATCTCCTCGGCATTGCTATTTGCACTTTGCATTTATTAATATAATTCAATCTTTCCTTTTTGTTTATATCTGTAAAGCTTTTTATATTCCAAGATATTATGGGTAAAAACAAAATGAAAACTCCAGCAATGCTAGAACCTCCACTGAGTGACCTCCCAAACCTCTTGTATCAGAGGCACATGGGATATATGCAAATGACCCTTATAAACATCAGGTGTTTCAGCTAATTGGCGATTCTGAATGCCCACGACTTGCATGACTTGTTTTGTCGTTTTAATGGACAATTCAGGCCAATAAAGCCAAACCCCACTAGCTGTGGATATGGACATTTCGGCCTTATGACCTTGTCATTAATGGACATCAGCTGAGTACAACAGCCCTGCATTTCTTATGCTTAGTCAAACACTCTGTGCTGTGTTGACAAGATCATAACAAGGCTGAAATATGCATATCCACAGCTAGTGGGGTTTGGCTTTATTAGCCTGAATTGTCCATTAAAACAACTAAATAAGTCATGGGCATTCAGAATCGCCAATTAGCTGAAACACCTGATGTTCATAAGGGTCACTTGCATATATCCCATGTGCCTCTGATACAAGAGGTTTGGGAGATCACTCAGTGGAGGTTCTAGCTTTGCTGGAGTTTTCATTTTGTTTTTACCGATTGTTTTTTTCACTGACTTTCTCACTTATTGTTTAAGATATTATGGATAGGATAATGATAAAAAGCTACTGTTCCTACCTATTATACATGAGGTTTTTTTTTGATTGTGAATTCCAACTTTTGTGTTTTACACACACACTTTGGCAGGCTGATCTTTTATACATTTGATGTGATGTGTCTTCTGTGTTGCTTCAACCTGAGGGTTACTGGATCTGACACTGATTCAAGACCAACCATTTCCAAAGACTTCAGACCCCAAACTTCACCTCCTCTACTCACAGACCTTGCTCTCTAAACAGAAATCTCAAATTCTGCTTTCCAGGACAGTAGCTAGATCTCGAGCTCCACTAGGTGCATCCTTTTTTGCTTGATTTCTAGCACTTATTTCACCTATTCCTCTACCCTTGTTATTTTCAGACAGATTATGTGTATTTTGGGTTTAGTTTTTGAGTAGGTTAGGCTAGCTTAGGTAGTATAGGTTTAGCTATTTATTTTCCATCCTTGTGTAAAAAAAAAATTATATTTTTGTAGTTGTGTTAGTAGTAATAGGAATAGCAATAGTAGGATTGTTAGATTTTTGAGTATACTGTGTTTTGAGTTGGTGTTAGTAATAGTAGGATTGTTAGGTTTCTCTCGTAAAGTGTGTTATGTTTTTGGTGTTTTCGTAGATAAGGATGTGGTGTGAGGCCACAAGCTCCATTCACAGGACTTACACAATAAGTGCGTACAGTGCCTCAAGGTCGCTCACTCAGAGACCCAGTGATCCATTTGTGAAAGCTTTGTATCCAGGGCTATCAATGAACAAAGTGTGAAGCAGGTCCTTAAGCGTCTTCCTCCTCCTCTGCTCTGGCTAGTAAATCTGACAAGAGCGATAAGGGTCACAGGGAGGGTACTAAGGACCCCAAAACCACTTAAGGTGGACTGCAAGCAAGTAGTTCCCCTGCTTATAACCAGCCAGACCTGAAGATCCAGAGATCTTTAATTCCTCTGGCTGCCTTGGTGCAGTCTTGGGATCTGACTACCTTGACTAGTTCTCCCTTGGTGCTGGCTTTTGGGAGATTCCTTTCCTGACGCTTAGCTTCCCTGGCTCCCTTCGATCAAAAGGGGATTCCTTGGATAGAATTCACTCCCCTTTTTCTCCCTCTGCTCCTAAAGAGTTTTCCAATGAGCCATCACCTTCTCTGCCCCAGATCAGATCTCAAGTTCAGGTCTAACCCTTGGAGTCTTTTACTGGTAGGCGGGCCTTCAAACCCTCCTTATCTTCATCCTGTTTAGGAGTATTAGACCTAGCAAATTGAAGCAGCTGATCCATTTTTCCCCCTGCAGGCTCTTATGAACACAGACTTTGGCTCCAAATAGCTTGTTTCCTCCCTTGGGTCTTGGGGGATCCAGGATTCCGAGATCCAGTTGCCTTGCCACCTTTATGGTTAGGTCTGATAGGTTAGCCGATTCCAGCTCCCACCCTACCTTAGCCTTCTCGACTTTGGCAGTTACAGAGCTAAGGATTCCAGGTCAAGGTTGATGTTTCAAGTCTCCGAGTCTTCCCTTCCTCTCGGCACCTCTGCACTCGATAGTTTGGCAATGATCTCTGTGTTAGGGCAGATGGGAGCAGCTCCAGAGTCTGGCATGTCCTTGGAGTCTTCAGATTCCAGGGGCGCAGACTCTGGATGGCAGTCTCGGTCTTCGATACAGCAGAAAAGATGTTCTCCGATCCGGAGACTGAAGGAGTGGTGCCAACCGGCATTCCTCCCACCTCGCTGTTAATGACTATGGACTTGCACCAGCCTGCTCTAGGACAGCCCACTCCGGCAGGCCTACAGACTACCCTGCACCTAGGTCCCCCTGCCTCTTCCACTTCTCCCCTGGATTCCCCTGTGCAGAAGGGTCATGGTAAAAAAGGGGTACAACAGGAAGTACTTGGATTCCTCCTCATTGAGGATACTAACACTGAAGGAGATGGGGTCCCCAAAATCCACCCCCCTGTAAAGATGCCTCTTGGTGATCTCATGCAGCTGTTTTGCCAACACGGGGGCTGGATAGCTGAAGCCACATCTACAAAGGAGTCTGTAATTTTGGAGACATTTGGGTAGCCCATCCACGTAATGAGTGGTTCCCCCCTCTGGACACATTTATTGCCTTAGTGCCTTGGAGGGCCTAGAAGTAGCCTGATATGGTGGAACCTATACCTAAAAAGCCCAATAAGCTCTTGGCCCCTTCCAAGGACTGACAATGTTGGAGTAAGGGTCTCGCTGTTGTGATGGTAACAGCCACCAAAAAAGACATCTAGGAAGAGAGTTCATCGGTCTACCTCATAACAGGGAATTCTAGGGCATTGGACCAACTAGGGAAAAGCTCCTATTCAACAGCCACCTTTGCTCTGGCAGCAATAAATTACCTGGCTCATTTGAAAAGACCTCAATGGCATATTGTGTCTAAAGCATAGAGAGTGGTTAAGAGACAAGTTTCAGAATCGCAGCAGACTCTGGAAACACAGCAGTCCACTTTGCAGTCTATTTCTAATCTGTCCATGTGTCTGCTCTCCAATACCGCCGATGGCACATCCTGAGCTGCTGGTGCTAGCGTTGCCATGCATCGCCACATTTTGATGAGGTTGTGCAACTTTGCTGACTACTTCAAGGCATTATTAATGCCCCCATCTGATGGCTCTTCACACTTAGGGCCCAACATTAAAGACATATTGACCAATGCGAGCAAGATGGGAAGACACTGTCTGCCAGAATGCATTTTGCTACTCCCCAATGGACCTTCTTGAGGAACCTGAAGGGGCAAATGACTCTTTTTTAGAAAAGTGCAGCAGTCTTTTCAGGATTCTCCGGTGGTGCGTTCCCCTCATGGCAGGGTGGGAGCAACCAGAATGGAAGCCACCTGTACAGCAGGAATAGTCCACAGAACAAGGGCTTCCACTGAGAATCTCCTGGGAGACTTTCTCAGCATTCCTGAAGGGTTGCCAGACTGTCCTATTCTGGAGGCAGTTGCGGGGTCACTTGGCTCTTCACTCAAAAACTAGGGAAACCATCACACTGGACGCATGTGTGTTAAGTCATATCCAGAGGTTACACAATTCCATTTTTATTTCCTCCAAAATAAAATACAAAGCACCTTCCTGATGTACCACCCAATCAGAGAAGTGATGCAGCTATTAAGATTCAAACACTGTTAGCAAATCAAGTCATCCAATGCAGACCAGGGGTCTATTTCAGTTTCTTTTTCATTCCAAAATAGAACAAGGACCTCGGGCCAGTTTTGGATTTAAAAAAAGCTGACTTACTTTGGAGAACAGACCATGTAAAATGGACTGCACTGTGACCATAAAGAACCTTTACTGAGGAGGGATGACTGGATGTGCTTGATCAATTTCAAAGACACCTACCATCATATAAAGATAGCGTGCCAGTCCAGGTGGCATCTGTTCTTCCAGCTGGAAGCCAATCATTATCGGTTCTCACCAGTGCTCCCTGGGTGTTCACCAAGTGCACATCAGTTATGGCAGCCTGGCTCAGGGTGCAGGGTTTCCAGGTCTTGCTTTACCTGGATGATTGGCTTCTCACCACCTCCACAAGAGCATCTTTAGTCAGGGCCAGGGTTCCTCACTCCAATGGTATCTTTCCTTGGAAATCACCACAAACTATCAAAAATCCAGCCTTCAGCCAATTCAGACATTGGAGTTCTTAGGCTGTCAGTTAAATACAAGAGCTGAGACTGCAAGACTTCTGGCACGCTGTGTCTATCCTTCTGAGTAGGCCAGTCTCTTACTGTATTACAAGGAACCTCTGGCTTCTCTAGTACTCAGACTCTTAAGACACAAGGATGCAGCAATTTGCTTAGTTTCCTTGGCTAGGTACCATATGAGGATACTGCAGTGAACACTAGTGATGCAATGGTCCTATCTGACTCACTCCATCGACCTTCCCATCGTGTTGACAGAAATCTGTCAAAGTGGGGGTTTCCAGTCTCTCCTAGTGTCAGTCAGGAGAGCATTAGTTCCTCCTCCCCCCATGGCATGTTCATGACGAAAGCTGCCTTCTCAGGTGTGTGTGTGTGTGTGGGGGGGGGGGGGGTGTCACAGGGCCTTGATCTACACTCAAAGCCAGTCTTCACATCAATGCCTTGAGATGAGAGCAGTCCTCATTGCGTTGCAGGCTTTTCAGGACTTTCTTCCCAAGGGTGTGAATTCAGTACAGACTGGAAAAATGTCGGTAGTTTTTTATCTGAACAAACAGGGAGAAACCCAGTCCTACCCTCTTTGTCTGGAGACCATGAGGGTTTGGCAATGAGTGATTACAACTCAACAGTTTTCACAATGCATGTCTCTGAGAAATCCAACTTTTTAGCAGACAGTCTGAGCAGGAACATCCCTCATCCTCATGAGTGGCCCCTAAATCAGAGGGTAGTGGCTGCAATCTTTTGGCATTGGAGCACTCTGTGTTGCAGTCTGTTTCCCCATCAAACACCAAGTGCAACAGTTATTGCTCCTTAGTTTCTCCACAGGGACAGTCACCTAGGACACACTCCTGTATGCTTATCCTCCTACTCCTCTGATAATAAAATGTTTCTCCAGAAAGCTGCCTACTACAGAGCAACTCTAATCCTCATTGCTGGCCCCATCAAGTGTGGTTGCCTCTTCTGAGGTACCCTCCTTGTGTGCTGGATCCTGTTCTGGATCTGATCTCTCACCCGGCGGGCTTGGACATGCCCAACCTCCGGACTCTCAAACTACACATGGTTTTTCCAATTCCCTTGATTGCCAGAGATTCCAAGCTTTCAGAAACAGTGATTCACACCTTGTCCTCATCTCAGAAGTAATCTACTCACAAAGTCTACATTAGCAAATGGAAGCATTTCACTTTTTGGGCAGCTTCTAAAGGTCTGGACCCTTTTTCAGTACCTTTGGAAGTTGTCCCGGATTTCCTTGCTGACCCATTTCAATTTGGGATCTAGTTATTCTACTAGTAAAGTGCAGTTAGTTACTATTTGCAACTTTCACACTGGCAGAGATAATATGACTGTGTCATCACTGATGATTTCCAAGACCTTTCTCAGAGAATTTTCTTTTTGAGACCCACTGTTTGGGGCCTGGTCACTCCTTGGCAATTCTTTTAACACTCTTCTATTCTGCCACAGTTTTGTCAGGATCAACTCTTTCTGGTGGTATAATATTGTATCCTTGCTAGTTTTGGATGCTTTCTCATGGCCAAGTTCAAAGGATACACTTGAAGTGCCCTTTCAATTAGCAGATCATATTGTGGAATACCAGTCCAGTTGCTTATTTATGGTTTCATAAAATGAATACAGTCTGTTCCTTCCAGTTTCTCTGGTACAGCAGAACATTTCAGGTACTATGCACACACTGTCTTCTAACTCTACCACCTTTTGAAACAGCTCTTTTTGAGAACCCTCATACTTAGCCAGCCTCTTCTTCATTCCACTCACTAATTTTTGCAGTTTTATCAGTTCATCTAAATAGCTAGTTAAGGTTTCTTCTATTTTTTCCAGACTTTTATTTGAACTGATATATTCCCTCAATGTTTTATTTATTTTAATCACCTCTGAGTACATTTGAGGTATTTTTCCTCTAAATTACTGGAAGCCATCTCTGTACCAAAGCTGAAGCTTGTACTGCTTTTTGCTTAACAGCTACAAAATTCTTCCCAGCCAGTGTTTACTTCTTCACCTTTTCTGGTTCATTTCCTTTTGGGTTTTCTAAATTTCCTATTTCTGACATCCAGACAGTGTGCTTACTAGCCAGGTAAATGAATTTTACTCAAGCTGACAATATCACTATCGTTCTTCTCAGTTTTTTTTTCATATTGGGAGAGCTGAAATTAAGTTATTGACCAGTATGCAACCATCTTGGAAGTTAGACTGACTGCTCTTTTTGCAGACATGCAGATCAACTGGTTCAATTTTCAACATTATTGACATCTGGAGTTTTGTTTTCAATCACTAGAGATTTGAAAAAAAAAACATTTTACTCCCACTGCCAAAACTGATGATGAATGACAGGAGGTAGGAGCAGCACTGTGTAAAGATTCTGTTCAAAACAGACAAATCAAGACAGTACTTCATCAGCTTCTAACAAAAACAAACAGCTTCAAAGGCATGCACTTATAAGGGCACATCCAGGCAACTAAGTGCAAGAAGGACATCCAGTCACTGAATACTTGTATGGCTGTGAGCTGTGATGGAATTGCTTCCAGTAGTTCAAAGTTTGAATCCCTCAAACTCCCTTTTCCTATGGTGTCACTGTGAGCTAGTGACTTAATCAATGTGCTCACAAGTTATCTCTGAAAAGGGGCATGTGTACACTGGGCTTAGGTTAACAAGTAAATAAAAATAAGTACTGGAAAATAAAAGTAATCTTAGAAAGTATAACTCCTAACCAACATGAGAAGAATGCTGGTGTGATTCCCAAAGATGTGGGCGATGGAATGTTTAAGATGCATACAAGGTGAAGACAGATGATGGATCTACTTAAGACCTAATTTTAATGCTGTCTTGAAGTAAATGCATCACGTTATAAAGCACCCCATCTGCTCTAACTGTAGAAGGAAATTTTCTTATGTTCTGACTGGCAGCATATGCCATACCTAGGTAGATACAAGCCTGCTGGCAGTTAGCAAGATGATTATTCTTTCCAGCTTGTCACAAGCAAAATCCTTTACTGATGAATGTCAAGTGGCCAATACAGCTCTGGGTTGCTCCTCATTACCTGTTATGGGATACTTTAAATTCCGCCTTCTGTATATGAAGCCCAAATGCCTTCAACAACTTTCTAAACTGTTTCATTAGCAAATCATTCACCTGTTCTAAGATGTCAGACAGATGAAGTCTGCTTGACTAAGCCAGATATTCAAGTTTTATTAGTCTAGGCTACAGCATACTCCTTAAAGGAAAGCAAGTTCACATGCAACAGCTCTTCCCACTTCATTCTTCTGTTGAGAGTACAAGGTGGTTATATGGGTTCCTCTATTTTTGTTCATTTGTATTTTTTAAAGCTGCCTTTTTTTCAGTGACAACAGCAATTAGAGCCCTGGACAACAGAATGAAGGCTCATTAGCAGATCATGCCCTTAACTCTCAGAGTTAAACTGCCAGTCTGTACTTGAGAATGTATAAGATGGTATAAGAGTTCTGCTTAGAGATTTGGGTTATATAGGTTGAGTTATCTGCAAGGGCTGGAAATGACAACCGAGTTATTCACCAAAGGAGAAAATGACAACTAAGGTCATCACATCAGATAAATAAAATGTACAGAAACCATTCTCGTTATTAGGTTTAGCTTGGAAAAATGCTAACTTCTATAAGAGGCAACCTACAGCTTTTTCTGGAAAAAAAAAAGCAGTTTTAGACTTAAGCTGACAAATATTTTAATACACTTAACACTTCCAAATGTCTGAATGCTGGCATTTAGTCAATCTACTTCTTACAGTACTGGAAACAAGCACATATACAAACATATATATCTTGCTTAGACAAAAGAACAACACACCAAGATGCATTTATGGAGTACTGTGAGCTACTTCCCAGATACTAGCATTCTAAAAAAATGGATCATGTTGTACTGGGGTTTACAGGCATAGCATAAATGAGTAATCTGTACTGGTGGCCACTCCCTACTACACAACAGAAAACACTGCATTCCCAACCAGAAACTCTGTTGAAGCAATGTCCCTTCATCTTTCTCAGTACATGTTGTAGTAAAGCAGGCAAATGGCTCAGGTATTTAAAGCACACACTCCCTCTACCAACTGGTAGAGAAGTCTTGTGGCAGTAGACATATACCCACATTTCTTAAAGTCGGATGCAGCTAAAACACAGCGCAAAACAGCTTTCAATGAACATCGAGTTATGAATCAGGCATTAGGATCAGGCCAAGCTTTAACTTTTTTTTGTTAATCACTAAATCAAAACTCACCTCCAAGCTAGAATAAGTGTGCAGTCAGCCAAGATACAAATCTTTGCCAATTCCTTCAGAGCATGATGAGGATCTTTCTAAAAAATAAAGAAGAACGGTCAACAAATGTTAAATAAATAAAAAAAAATAAATAAAATAAATAAAGAACACATACATACATTACTCAAGCAACAATGGGATCTGACAGCTAACAATGGTGCCTGTAGTAACTGACTGATACCTCCATATGGAATATAACAAAGGTAACATTAGATGGCATACATCTAATTTCTGTTTAAGCAAAGTTTTATACAGAACATATGATGAAAAATGAGAAACTGACTGAGAAATCTCGCTTCTTGCTGTATTTGAGGAAGAAGATAATCTCACTGCTGCCCCATCAATGATTTCAAACTGCACAAGTTCTGATTTTGAACTAAATTCTACAAAAGTTAGCCTGTCTAACGTTGGTTTGCCCCAAAGAAAAGCAAGTACTGAAATCTTCAAAGTATAAACACGACTAAGTTTCTGAGCATGTTGGGGGATGAACAGCTCAGTCATAGATGAGGAAGTTGGTTGACAGTAAAAATATTGCAATGTTTGCTGTATTCCAGAAGCATTCATTGCAACTCATTTTGTTTGAAGTGAATGAGCTTATGGCTAAACTGATGAACTGTGAATAGAATGAATGGTGAAGACGATGATGCTGAGCATGGCTGTGAATGACAGGATGCCATTTTCTGTCTGAAAAATAGAAGTGGAGTAAAGAGAGAGCAACACACTGAGTTCTATTTGTTACTGGATATTGCAGCATAAATAGTTAAAATGGAAAATAAGGGTGGTTTAAAGAAAGAATTTTCCAGTTATGGGAGTGCCAGATATGACAGAAGGTTAAACTGTGCTGAGGACAAAAAACTTCAATGGTGACAAACTGATTTTCTGGTGGACACTAATCAGATTGTGAAAGTTTACAGACTCCCTTTGTCAGTACCAGATGTGGCAGTAAGGAATCCTACAGTTGTTGTAATTCATGCACAAAAGAAAAAGATAAACAAAAACCTAAGAGGGAATAGCCTAATAGCCTGTTTAATTGGGAGAATGATGTATTAGAATATTTGGGTGTTAGTATAAAGAGTGCATGGAAAGAGTCTGTTAAACTAAACTACAATAATTTAATAACCAACATTAGTGAACTAATCAAAAGATGGAATAAAATGCTCTTTACAATGGAGGATAGGCTCTCTAATTAAAATGATACTTTTACCTAAAATTTTTGTTTTACATACAGTCATTGATACTACTTAAATTTTTATGTTTCCCCTTAAAACCTAGGATTGCATATAAATGGCACATTAGAGTTTGGAACAGTAATGGGATAGCATTCCCTAGCTTAGCTCTTTATTCCAAATCAGTTATAATTAATGTAATATTAAATTGGATCACACCTACCTATATTTATGGCTGGAAAACAATACAAGAGATTCATATAACTGATGTCAGAACTATAGAAAACCAATTTAAGGAACAATATGGAATATGTAGAGTTCATTGGCTTTTACGTGAATTTTGCTAATTTAATAAGAAGTTTGATCATTGTATGGCATTAATCAAATATTTAATAACTTTAAAAATATAACTGATTGTGATTACATTAAACAATTTTTATTTCTTATATTCCCTATAGCATACTCCCCCGACTGCCTTGAGTCTTTCAACATCAATGCAATGCCAAAATTAAAGAAAAATAACTTGATATTATGGCATCAGTTTATCGAAAATAAGAGTATTAAACCACTAAACTCTCTTTTATGTAGTTTTGATGATAGTCAAGACGGCTGTTTATACACTCATTACGGCAGTTTATAGAAAACAAAATGAGAGTATCAATCAACTTAGAGACTGAATCTATACCTAGTTTGATTCAGCTTTTTATTAGGTGTCAGACAGAATCAAAAATTACGTATCTCACCTATCTATAAGATACTAAGAGACACAAGTTTGACTCAGATTTTTGGAATTACTATGTAAAGATTAATGGAGAACAAATATCTGATGTATCCAAAAAATTGTTATTGAATTCTAAGTATGGTACCTCTTCTGTATTATAATGGAGATTGTATACATGAAAATTTATGAATAGGAGTTTCTATACTCCACATAAAATAAATCTTATACTCACAAACAGTGAAAGTAAATGTTAGAAATGTGATGAATTACTAGAGGTAAACTGGGTTCACATGTTCAATGAATGTAGAAATGTTGTTCAATACTGGAAAGACTTCAGATATTTTGTAAATGCTTTATGGTCTGATAACTGTCATATTTCTAACTCACTAATCCTATTCAATGTTCCTATACTTAATGTAACACCTAAATCTCAGATTCAGTTACTCTGGTCAATTCTTGCAATTGCAGAAAAGCTATTACTTTGAACTGGAAAAGTAAACAAGATCTGATGTTTAAAGATTTTATTAATTTAGCAAAAGTTGTTTGCAAAAAAGAACTGCAAACCATTTGTTATAGAACTGATAACATTACTCATAAAAAATAGCATGGCAAAAATAGGAAAACCTTTTGAACAAATACTGGTAACGTCTCATGGATAAAATGATTGTTTATCATGGATGAATGTAAATATTGTAAATAATTTTGTTATTGTTTTATTGTATTCGTTATACGTACAGTTGCGTATGTTTTATTATAATGACTCTTCTATGATGTTAATGCACTCCTAGCACTCCAGGTCTTTACTATACAGAATGACACCATGGTCCAGAAGTAGTGCATTTTAACAGACTTTATTGGATTCAAAAAGTCCCAAATAGTATCTGTCATGGCCAGGTATACAGGGCCAGGAACTGTGAACTGCCTTAAGGCAGCTGGGTGGGGTGTTAGGCAGATACATTTTTAAGAGCTAGAGGAAGAAAAATTGCTACTGAAGATGTTTGACTTCTTAATGATTAAGATAACATAGCTTTCATCTGCCATAAGTGATCTATCCTTTATAACAGGATGGACAGATTCCCCATCTCTCACAATGGATGGCCCCATGATCCCACTATGAAAACGTGCCACTGACCACAAAAGCTCCATAATGGGCTATGTCTTGGAACTGATATACAGTCTAATGTTTAGCAAAGGTGTTTAGTCTTCTCCATACAGCTGCTGCCTATGATCCACAGTTGCATACTTGAATGTCCAGTGAAGTGACCACTGCCTTGATAGACTGTAACTTCAGTACCATAAGAAGCAAAACATGACAGAATTGAAAATCTGTCATGAAAGGGTAAGCTTGGAAAGCAGCACCCCCACCCCTCTCTGGGAAGCACAGGACATGAGCAGATGATCAATGGGTCTTATCACTGTAAATTCTCAGAATCCCACACATGGCCATGCACTGTAGTAGATACTCTTCCCTGTTTTGGTAGTTACAGAAGTTAGTCTCAGCAGTCCCTTTTGACGAGAAGAAAAGGTTGGTGTGGAGCATGACTCTGGACTAGTGGAAGATCAAACACAGGAATTTGACAAATGGGGTGTGTAATTTCAAGAATCTCATGGTAGACTTAATTATGAACAGGAGCAAGTCATTCCAGGAGAGAAACCTGAGATCAGTAGATGCTGCAAGGACAAAGGGTTTCTTAATCAATTTCTCTGGTAAGAAGCTAAAGTCTCAAGGAGAAATTGGGTTCTCAGTCTCGCAGAAGTCTTATATAAACATTAACACTGTGAGGAGTACTTTGCTTGCCTTGTCATCTGACAAATGAAAGACAAACCCTGCACTTTTAGGGAACAACAACTTAGGCCTTGCTCAAATAACTCTGGTAAGTACCGTGGAACAGGTTCTACTTGAATTCCATCTTTACTGGGCCAGTGTTCAATTTTTTTCCACTTGTTTCTATAGGTTTCCCTTGTATATAACTTCTGAGAGGCTGTCAACATTTCCTTCACCTTGTCTGTGAAACCCAGACTGCCCACTGCATTCAGAACTGGAGTAACCATACAGTCACTCTGAGGAATTGGACACCTGGGTGATATCTTCCTAATGGGCAATATATTACGCCCATGAACGGATTTAACCTAAGTCAACTTTCATGAATGGGGAAAGCATCTGAAACCACACCTGTACTGACCAGTAAATAGTCACTAGCATTTGTTCATACTGACTTTGAAGACTGTTTTTGAGGATAAGCAGAAAGTGTGTGTGTGTGTGTGTGTGTGTGTGTGTGTGTGTGTGTGTGTGTGTGTGTGTGGGGGGGGGGGGCAGTTGGAAAGATAAGCATAAAACGGCAGCTCTGAGCATGATCCCCACTAGAGCATCCCACACTGCCTTCATAAACTGGGCAAGTGGTGGGTGAGGAGTGGGAAGGAAAAACTTAAAACAGCTGTGGCCATGAGCCCACCAGAGCACCTCACACTACATAAACTGGGCAAGTGGAAATTTTGTGCTGCTTTCCTAGGCAAATCATGCACTTAAACTAGGTGCCACTTATGGTGATCTGAAGCTCAAAGGCACACTCCCTGAAAAAGGGAAGATGCATCTTGTTAATGGGAAGGAGTCAAGCCAATGGGCATGAATGGCAAAGTCAGAATACAAGATAAAAAAAAGCATACTCATGGTTAAAAAAGGAAGAACTCGACAAAGTAAACAAGGTGCTAATGAGCAAACTGTGCAATCCAAAACAAAAATGATCGAAGAACTTGCCCAAACTTTAGCCGCAGCAAAGAACAACTGGACAGTTGGCAGCACAACAGTATTAAGGGAATATCACAAGAAAAAAGTCTCCAAGGAGGATCCCTGTGTTCGGTTCATCCTGTTACTTGCTTATAAGAAATGACAGATCCTAAGATACTGATATGCAAAAATAGTCTCTTCTGGGGACCGTGCCTTGAACAGTCCATCTCAAGTAATGCCCCCCCCCACCCCACCCCAACTGGGAGGCGCCCGTGGTCAATGTGGCTTTCTGGGGAGAAAGAATAAATGGATGGACTTGGACAAATTTCTTCTGAGTGTATCCACCACAATAGGGATTTTCTGTAAACCCGAGATAATTTTATCGGATGTTGTAAGGGATGTCAAAGAAAACACCATTGCATTGCTAGAGTCCACTGAAGAATTCTCATATGAAGATGAGCAGTGGGTATTAAAGTTACTGCAGCAGCCACTGACCCTAGGGCTTTAAGCACCATTTTTGCAGTGGGAGAAGGACAAGAAAGAACCTGTCTGAAATGTGACTTATTTTGAGGCAGAAGAGTAGACAATTGACTGCATCTAGATGAGCCCCTGCAAACTCCAAGACTTGAACTGGTTGAAGTTGTGATTTGGCTAGATTGATTGCAATTCCCAGAGAGTGAGATCATTGGAGTAAGTAATCCCTGACTTGTTCCAAAAGATGCCTGGTGGGTGCGGTAAGGAGACAGTTGTCCAAGTCAGAAAAAAGTACAGTTTTGTACCTACCATAAATGTAGATGTTAGAGTGCTAATACAGCTGCAGTCATAACAGATGGGTTCTCCTGCCGTCAGGCAGGTCCTCAGTCGGCCGAATTCCAAAGTCTAGGTCCGGCATCGGTTGTCGTCGCTTCTTCCCTGATGTCAGTGCGACAGGGGTATAAAAGAACCAGCCGACGCCATTTTCTTCAGTTTTTCTTGCCCCAGATGTCAGGTGCCCCCAGAAGGAAGGCAATACATAAATTTGTGTAATAAAGCAATGCCATATAGTCAAACTACAGTAGTGCAAGCAAATACACCATAAATGAATACCCCAATCAGGTTTTATGAGGAGGTGTTAGCCAATAGGCCTGTCCCAAGAGGGGAAGGAAGGAGGGAAAACTGGACTGCAGCTGTATTAGCACTCGAACATCTACATTTATGGTAGGTACAAAACTGTACTATGTTCATCGTGCATACAGCTGCAGTCATAACAGATGGGTAGAATCCCAAAGCTAAGAAAGGGGTGGTAGGCACTAGGTGGAACTAGGAGGAGCTAGGATGCCCTGCAAGACTGCAGTGGCAAAGCCTGCTCTAGTTTTGGAGTATAATGGTAGGTGGTAGTGCTTGGAGAAGGTATGCACAGAACTCCAAGTGGCTGCTTCCAAAATATCTTTGGTAGGAACTCCTCAGAGGAAAGCTGCAGAGGTAGCTGTGGCCCTTGTGGAGTGAGATCTGATGCCTGTAGGTACAGTTTTGCCATGAAAAGAATAGCAAAAACGTATGCAGTGGGCTATCCATTTTGAGATTGTCTGTTTGGAAATTGGCTTTCCTTGAGCTCCTAAAGCATAGGACACAAAGAGCTGTTCTGATTTTCTGAAAGGCTTTGTTCTGTCCAAATAATAACGCAGTTGTCTGTGGATGTCCAAGGAATGTAGTAATCTCTCCCCTTTGTTTTGAGGATTAGGATAAAAGGTAGGTAAGTGTATGGCCTGATTCAAAGCTACCCTGGATACCACTTTTGGCATAAAGGACGGATTGGTTCGTAAGGAAATTCTGTCCTGATGGAAGATGATAAAAGGCTGCACAGCCATGAGAGCTTGTAGTTCTGAAACTCTACGAGCTGAGGTAATAGCCAGAAGGAAAGCTGTTTTCCAGGACAAATATTGGAAATCTGATGAGGTAGCTGGCTCAAAGGGAGGCAAGGTCAGTCTTTCCAGAATGAAATTGAGATCCCAAGCAGGTATTGGTTATTTCCTTGGGGGTTTTAGATTCTTAGCCCCTCTGAGGAACTGTCTTAAAAGAGGGTGAGAGAATAAGGGTGGATCAGTGTTGTATTCTGCAGAAATGGCTGAGGCATGGATTTTGATGGAGGAGAATGAAAGTCCACTGCTCAGCAGCTCAGCTAGATACTGTAGTATTTGAGGTAAATTCAGTTTTCCAGGATCCTGGCCCTTTTTCTCATTCCAGACACAAAACCGTTTCCATTTTGCGGAGTAAGCTTTTCTAGTTGACGGCCTTCTGGCCTCCAAAATGACATCCTGCACCTCCTTGGAGAGTAGGGTCTGCTGTGATGCTAAGGAATCTTCCATGCGGCTAGATTGAGTGTTTTTAGCTGGTTGTGAAGAGTTTTGAAGCTGTGCTGAGTCAGGAGAAGGGGCATTAGAGGCAGGGTCCATGGTGGGGAATGCGTCAGGCTCCTCAGGAGTGGGTACCAGTGTTGTCTTGGCCAGTCTGGAGCAATGAGAATCATCTTTGGCCTGTCTGCTCTGGTTTTCAATAGTACTTTGTGCAGCAGCAGAAGAGGTGGGAAGGCATAAACTGTCATTGATATCCAACTGAATGAGAGACCGTCCACTTTCCAGGCCTTTGGATGGAAAATCCTTGAGCAGAATTTTGTCAATTGGTGATTTTTGTGGGAGGCAAAGAGATCTATGTCTGGCCTTCCCCATGCACGGATTGTCTCTGTAAAAACTTTTGGATGCAACTTCCATTCGTGTGGATCTGTCATTTCTGCTTAGGTTGTCTGCCAGCGTGTTTTCCTTGCCTGGCAAGTACTGTGCCTATAGTTCGATTTGTAAGTCCATGGCCATATTCCAAAGTGACATGCCAGTCTGCATAGGGGATATGAATGTGTTCCTCCCTGTTTGTTTATGTACCACATAACTGTGGTGTTGTCCGTTCTTATCAATAGTTGACCTGGTTGCAGAAGGTCTTTGAAAGCCATAATAGCATTTTTTTACTGCTAGCATTTCCTTTTGATTGATGTGAAGGTGCTTTTCTTTTTGGGACCATTTGCCCTGAATGCACCGATCTGTCATGCGCGCCCCCCAGGCGTAGTCCGAGGCGTCTGTTGTGATGACTTGATTTGCTTGAGGCTTGCTGAATGGAAGACCTGTGTTTGTTTGGCATGCTTGAGCCCACCACAGAAATTCCTTTTGAAGACATGGAATTAGTGGTATTATTGTTTCCAAACTGTGGCTGTGTTGAGACCATAGGTTTTTCAGGTACCATTGACGTTTCCTCATATGCAGCTTTATACATGGGATTAGTAAGATGCAAGATGCCATGAATCCCAGAGCCTGCAGGATTTTCCTTGCAGTCAGCCTGGTGCAATTTGCTAGTGCTCTGAAGTATTGAGTTAGTTGCCCCTGCTTCTCTGGCGTGAGGTAGGCCATCTGAGTGTTTGTGTCCAAGTTGGCACCCAGGAAAATTATTTTCCGAGAGGGTATTAGTCTTGATTTCTTTTTGTTGACTGTGTATCCCAGAGAGTTCAACAACATTATTACATAAGCTGGATGTTTCAGAAGAATGTTTATGCTGTCCGCTTGGATCAGGCAGTCGTCCAAATAGGGATATATTTGTATCCCTTGAAGTCTGCAGTAGGTAATTACTGATGCCAGGCATTTCGTGAATACTCTGGGTGCAGTAGATAAGCCAAAGGGCAATGCAGAGAATTGATAATGGGTTGAACCTGCAAGAAATCTGAGGTATCTTCTGCAATTTTGTCTGATTGGGACATGCAGGTATGCGTCCTTGAGGTCCAATGTTACCAGCCAAGACTCCTTGCCCAGCATGGGAAGAAGCTGCTGTAGAGTGAGCATCTTGAATTTTGGTACGAGTAGAAATGTGTTTAAGATGGATAGGTCCAAAATAGGTTTCCAGTCTTTTCCCTTCCTTGGTACCAGGAATAGTCTGGAATAAAAACCTTGACCTTGTTCGTGCGTAGGTACCTCTTGAATAGCTTTCATGTCTATGAGATCTGTAATTTGCTTTTGTGCCTCTGCCCTTTGATTGTGTGGCAGGTTTGGCATGCCTCTCATTTTTGGAAGGGTGTGAAAATGGAATCTGTAGCCTCTGTTTATAATGTCCAGGATCCATTTGTCTTTTGTGACAATATGCCAATTTTTTGAAAATAATGCCAGTTTTCCTCCTAAGGGTGCTGCCATTTGAGTCTTGCTTGGCATGCAAAGGGGAAAGTCATTGGGCTTGCTTTCTGAATGGTTGCGAGTTATCCTCACCACCTCTTTGTGTATGAGCTTGCCATTGTCTGCCTCTAAACGATCCTTGGGATTGTCCTCTGCCCCTCGGGTGCCTGTATCTACCTCTTTGGGGTCTGTCCGTGGCTGGAAAGGACCAATTTTTGGAAGGCCAATTTCTACTGAAACGTGGGGGTTGTACCTGTAGAAAATCTTTCACAGTTTGCATTGATTTAGCCTTTTCCTCCATTTTCCTTAATACCTCCTCAGCATTAGCACCAAATAATACATCCTTTTGTAGAGGGGCATCTAGTAATTTTGCTTTGACATGATCTGGCAAGGTTTGTTCCTTGAGCCAGGCATGTCTACGTATGAGTGATCCTGTAACAGCAGCTCTACATGAAGCCTCTAGAGCATCAAAACCACATTGTAAGGTATGCTTACCCACTTGTTCTGCACTATGCATCAAATCCTGCAACTCCTTCAAGTCTGGTTGTTCAGGTTGTGACATTTTACTTTTCAATTGTGATAACAAAAACTGTTGTTATTTTAGCATATGGAACTGACAGTTTAATGCCCTCATGGTTAAGGTAGCCGAGGTATAAACCTTTTTTCCCCACCTTTCTAAGGATCTGGAATCTCTCTTGGAAGGTAATGGATTTTTAGCAGTGGAGGCCTTAATTCCCTTGGGGCCCTGTGAGATGGTTTCTGGGTCAGCAGCATGGCTTTTGTATAGAAATTGGTGCGAGTCAGGAACCCTGTAGTACCTGTCAGGCTTGACTGGGGCTGGAGGTAGAGAATCCGGGTTAAGGCAGGCCTCCGAGTAAACATCATCTAGGATGTCCAAGACAGGAGGTATAGCCAGAGGCCTGTGCTGAGGTAGCATGAGAAATTCCCTAAGCCTTTTCTTGGAATCTGAATAATCTTGGCCTTCCCAGTGGAAGTGTTCCCTTAGGGTATGCAAAGTTTCCCCAAATGAGTAATCCTCTGGGGGGATACAGAAGGAATGGACTCCTCTGCATCAGAGTCTTCAAAAGGGGAGTAAGAATGTTCCTGATCATCAGAGTGCTCTAAAATAATGGAGCCCTGATCAGAGGAGGGGGATTCTTCCTCCACTCTGGGCCTTTGTCCGTGGGGTTGAGAACCCTGATAAGAGTAATTAAATCCTCAGCCATTTTAAGCATCTGTTTTTTAGGCATGGGGCCTGGAGATGGGCCCTGTGTAGCTTGTCTCTTAGAATACAGGGCTGCTTTAGACTTAGTGAAAGCCTTGATGGAAAAAGAAGAGGAAGGTCTGAAGACACCTTGAGAGGAGGTAGACCTGTCCACATTTTGAGATTCAACGCCAAGAGTGGCTTCGTATCTGTAGTCGGGTGTGGGCCGAGGAGCCTGCGACCTGGCACAGGAGACACCGCCAATGAAGTGTCGCCGGTAGTCAGGGGCTGCGAGGCTCGCTGAGAACCGGACCACGTATAGTCGGCTTTGGCGTGGTGTCAGTAGAGGCCGCGGACCTCGTGTGTCGGTCCTTATCTTTGCGCTTTTTAGACAAAACTGGAGTCGGAGTATCCGACGACATAATATAGTTAAATGTTTTGCCAAAATAATGCTGGGCGAACTCCGCCCGACGCTTAATGGTGCGTTTGTTGAATGTAGCACAAAAGCGACAGGCCGAGACATTGTGGTCTGGGCCAAAACAAGGAATACAGAGGGAATGGAAATCCTTATGCGGTATTTGCTTCCCACATGAAATACAATTATTAACTTTGTCTGACATCGGTCTGAGGCAAGAAAAGTTTCCCCAACGGGGTACTTAGCTTTAGAAGACTTCGGTTTCAAAATTTTCGTAATTTCAGGAGCTGGCCGACCGGCACTTGCAAACTGCTTCTGCTTCGGGCACCGCGCGGCAAGAAAGACTGGGGAAAATGGCGTCGGCTGGTTCTTTTATACCCCTGTCGCACTGACGTCAGGGAAGAAGCGACGACAACCGACGCCGGACCTAGACTTTGGAATTCGGCCGACTGAGGACCCACCTGACGGCAGGAGAACCCATCTGTTATGACTGCAGCTGTATGCACGATGAACATCACCCTGAATCGGAGCAATCTTAGATGAGCTGCTGCCACTGCAATGTATTTGATGAACACCCTGGGGACTGTAGTGAGACCGAAGAGCAGGGCTCTGAACTGGTAATGACTGGCTCCCAGCTGGAAGCATAAGTATCCTTGAGAGCGCCTGTTCATTTTGGTGTGAAAGTCAGAGTCTTGAAGACTGATAGAACACATCCAGTCATCCTTCTGTAGGACAGGCAGAATGCACTGAACCGTGACCATTTGGAATTCTTTACAAACTGGTTCAGATAATGGAGATCCAAAATAGGTCTTAGGTCTCCAATTTTCTTTGGCACTAAAAGGAACCTTAAGTAAATTCTGGATCATCTTTGGTCTGGGGGGACCTCTTGAACGACTCTTTTGTCCAGTAGCTTTTGAACTTCTACAGCTGCTAACACACCGATCGGGTGGAACATAAGGGAGACATTTTATTTTTCTTTGGGGAACTTGTAAAAAGGGAATTAAATATCCTCTGGATATGATCCTTTGCACGCATGAATCTTTTGTGATGGCTGTCCAGGCTTTTAGGTGCAAGGACAAATGCCTCCCATGACCATCTATAGAGAAGGACAGTCAGGCAACCTTTCAGGAGTGCTGAAAGGATCTTTTCCAAGAAGGAATCTCGAGACTCCAGATTCTGTGGACTCCCTCCGCCTGTCCATTTTCATTCTTCCTCAACAAATGGGTTCAGATCCCACCCTTGGCTCTGACAAGGCCACTTTTTCCGGCTCATGAAACCCAAAGGAATTCTCAGATGGTAACCCAGCTGCACTGATTTAGAGGTTTTATGAATAACTCAATTTAAAAAAAAAAGAAAAATCTAGCAAAGCTAGACTTCTAAAGTACAGTTGTGTACACTTACCATAAATGTAGATGTTGGAGTGTATTCACTGTTCCAGTCATTACAATTGGGTTATCCTGCTGGCAGGCTACCCTCAGTCGGCCTGAATTCCAAAGTCTAGGTCTGGCGTCAGTTGCTGTCGTCTCTTCCCTGACGTCAGTATGCCAGGGGTATAAAAGATGCAGCCGACGCCATTTTCTTCAGTTTTTCTTGCCTCAGATGTCAGATGCCCCCAAAAGGGTAGGCTAAAAATATGTCAATAAAACATGCATGCACCAAAGTATATATTTTGCCTTCATCTACAAGCAAATACACCACATAGGTTGTACAGAATAGAGAAGTACAGATAAGTTCCAGCAAAGAAATGGGGGATGGCGGGTGGGTAACCTGGACTGCAACAGTGAATACACTCTAACATCTACATTTATGGTAAGTGTACACAACTGTACTATGTTCTTTGTGTTTCACTGTTGCAGTCATTACAATTGGGTTGAATCCCAAAGCTAAGGTTGGGAGGCTGGAGCTAAATAGCATTAGGGGCGGCTATTAGGCCCTGCAGAACTGCAGTGGCAAAGGCTACCCTGGATTTAGAGTAGAGTGGTAAGTGATAGTGCTTTGTGAAAGTGTGCACTGAACTCCAAGTAGCAGCCTCTAAAATGTCTTTAGTTGGTACTCCCCTGAGGAAGGCTGCTGAAGTGGCTGCTGCTCTGGTTGAATGTGGCCTAATGCCCTTAGGTACTGGTTTGCCATGTTGAGAATAGCAGAAACGAATGCAGTGGCCTATCCACTTTAAAATAGTCTGCTTTGAGATCGCCTTTCCTTGTGATCCTGCAGCATATGCCACTAGTAATTGCTGTCTTTCTGAAAGCTTTGGTTCTGTTCAAGTAGAAGCGTAGCTGTCTGTGTATGTCCAAAGAATGCAGAATTCTCTCCCCCATATTCTGTGGGTTTGGATAAAAGGTAGGCAGATGAATAGTATGGTTAAGGGACACACTGGACACTACCTTAGGCATAAATGTCGGGTTTGTCCTCAGAGAAACCCTGTCTGGATAAAAAATTATAGAAGGTTCCACAGCCATGAGTGCCTGTATCTCTGAGACTAGTCTTGCAGAAATTATTGCTAGGAGCAGAGCTGTTTTACAAGATAAAAACTTTATATCAGCTGCAGCGGTTGGCTCGAAAGGAGGCAGAGAGTTTTTCCAAGACATAATTGAGGTCCCATGCAGGTATTGGTGATCTCCTTGGAGGCCTTAAAAATTTTTGGCCCCTCTGAGGTACTGCCTTAACAAAGGATAAGAAAAGATTGGTGGCTCTGTATTGTAATGAGCCGAAATGGCAGAGGCATGAATTTTTATAGATGAAAAAGATAGGCCTTTGTCCAGCATCTTAGTCAAGTATTGCAAAATCTGAGGGATGTTTGGTACAGCTCTGTCAATTCCTTGTACCTGGTTCCAAGCACAGAATCTCTTCCATTTTCCAGCACAGGACTTTCTAGTACTAGGCCTCCTGGCATCCAAAATGACATCCATCACCGTTTTAGTGACAGGTGTGTTTTGTATGACTACATTATCCACCATGCTGCCAGATTTAAGGTCTTGAGTTGGCTGTGCAGGATCGGATTGCTCTGCTGGGACAGTAGATGATGTACTTGAGGTAAGGTCCAGGCTGGGCATTGAGACAAGTTCCTTAGGATTGGATACCAGTACTGGTGTGGCCAGTCTGAGGCAATCAGTATCATTTTTGGCTTCTCCTGTCTAACCTTTAGGAGTACCTTGAGGAGGAGAGGCAGAGGAGGAAAGACATATACTGTTAAGTTTTTCCAGCTGAAAGATAGGGCATCCACTTTCCATGCTTGTCTGTGGTAAGTCCTTGTGCAGAATCTCTTTAGTTGGCAGTTGTGAGGGGAGGCAAATATATCTATGTCCGGGCATCCCCATTTCCTTATCATGCTGAAGACTTGTGGATCCAATTTCCACTCGTGGGGATCCATGAGGTTTCTGCTTAGTTCGTCTGCCAGATTATTTATCTTTCCTGGCAGGAATTGTGCCTGCAGATGTACTTGGTAAGTCAATGCTGTGTCCCACAAAGTCATGGCCAGTCTGCAAAGGGGGTAGGAATGATTGCCTCCCTGCTTGTTTATGTACCACATGACCGTGGTATTGTCTGTTTTTATCAGTAGTTGTCCCGGATGAAGTAGGTCCTTGAAGGCTGTCAGGGCATTTTGAACAGCTAGCATCTCTTTTTGGTTGATATGTAGATGCATTTGGTTTGTGGACCATGTGCCTTGAATGCATCTTCCTGCCATGTGGGCTCCCCAGGCATAATCCAATGCATCCATTGTTAATGTCTGTGTGGCTGTGGGTAGAGTGAATGGCTGTCCCTTGTTCTGGTGACAGGCCTTCGCCCACCATCGAAATTCCTGTTGCAGGCAGGGGATGAGAGTAACTATTGTTTCCAGGCTGTGGCAATGTTGAGTCCAAACACTTTTTAGGTACCATTGAAGTTTCCTCATATGCAGTCTTGCATATGGAATAAGTAGAATGCAGGATGCCATGAACCACAAAGCCTGCAGAATTTTTTCTGCAGATAACTGGGCCTTTGTTACCAACAGTTTGAAAATAGAAGTTATGTACTTACCATAACGTTCCATGTGGAGTGTTCATCTCGCCTTTGTTCTTACACATGGGTTCGGAGCCGATCCTCGGCTCCGTGCCGGCCTCTTGCAAGCTCTGCATCGAGAAGAAGCTCGAGACAATCTAATACCCACAATCCCCCTCTGCCTTTACCTCAGATCTAGTTTGCAAGCAAACCAATCTACATAACAGCACATTCATGCCATACATCTATACATACATAAACAGACACATATAAGTATATGTGTATACCAACTATGTACAGAGAATAATGACAGTAGCAAAAATGCTTCTGGCCAGGCATCAAAGAACGTTCTTCCTAAGGGTGGGAGGGTGGGACTGTAAGAACAAAGGCGAGATGAACACTCCACATGGAACGTTATGGTAAGTACATAACTTCTATATGTGATAGTGTTCAATCTGCCGTTTGTTCTTACACATGGGTAGCGCCCTAGCTCCTAAATCCTGAGGAACTCACGGGAGGACGTTCTTGAGCACAGTGGAACCAAAGGTTGCCCTGTCCCTAGAAACCTTATCTACTTTATAATGAGAAATAAATGTATGTGGCTTAGACCAGGTAGCAGCCGCACAAATAGCATCCAGAGGTAGGCGAGCTGCATGAGCCAAAGACGTAGATATTGATCTTGTGGAATGTCCCTTGGGTTTGTTTAGAAGGGGTTGATTTGCAGAATCGTATACATAGATTATACAATCCGTTAACCACTTTGAAAGAGTTCTTTTGGTAACTGCAAGTCCTTTCCTGCTATCAGCAAAAGCCACAAAGAGTTGATCTGTTTTCCTGTGATCTTTTGTTCTATCCAAATAAAACCTTAGCTGTCTGTGAACATCCAATTGTAACATATACTCCATTTTGTTGGAGTGGTTTTGAAGAAAGTGGGTAATTCAATGGACTGATTAATGTTGTTAATAGAACACACTTTAGGGAGGAAGGATGAATTGGTTCAAGAGAAACTCTGTCAGAGTGAAAGATCAGATAAGGGTGCTTGATGGAGAGAGCCTGAAGTTCAGACACTGCCTAGCAGAAGTAATGGCTACCAGAAAGAGAGTTTTCCAGGACAAAAATTTAATGGGCAAGAAGAGGCAGGTTCAAAGGGGCAACATTAATTTAGATAGCAACAAGTTTAGACTCCAAGGTGACGAGGAGATCTGACCGGAGGTCTAATATGAAAACTCCTTTTAAAAGGCTTTACAAAGTCTGTGAGCCATGATAGGAGCTCCACATTCTTCCACATGGAAATTGAAATGGCAGCCAATTGAACTCTTAGAGTAGCAGGAGAAGCACCCTGATGAAATAAGTCTGTTAAGAACTCTAAAATCTTATTCAAAGGAGCTGTAAAGGGATCAACGTGGTGTGTATTCGCCCAGAATACAAACCGCTTCCATTTGCTAGTATATGTTTTAGTAGTGGAAGCCTTATGCGAAGCCACTAATATATTCTGGACTGCTGGTGACAAGAGATCAGACCTGGCTAAGTTGGGAATTGGAGCAGCCAAGCTGCTAGATGGAGTGACAGAAGCGGGATGGGGAACCCCTGACGAGTGAGTCAACAGATCCGCTCTGGGTCCAGAATCCAGGGTCCCCGAATGCAGTGAATTTTCAGGGAGGGAAACCAAATTTGACGAGGCCAGAATGGAGCAATGAGAATTATCGTCCTGTGAAGGTTCCTGGCTTTCTGGAGAAATTTCGGTATCAGAGGAAATGGAGGAAATGCGTACAGGAGTCCCGGGGGCCAATCGTAAACCAGTGCGTCCCTGGGGACTTCCCCTGGAGGGGGTAATAGGGCAAGTAGCTCCTGCATTTGGCGTTCATTGGAGACGCAAACAGGTCGCAGGAAGGCTGGTCCCATGTGCGAAAAATCCTTTTCGCCACTGACTGTTTCAGAGACCACTCGTGCGGTAGCAGAATTGCTCTGCTCAGCCTGTCGGCTATGACGTTGGATGACCCCGGGATGTGCGTTGCTATTAGAAAGCGACCCGTGGACTCTGCCCACTGCCAAATTCTCATGGCCTCTCTGCATAGTTGATAGGACTTGGTTCCCCCTTGTTTGTTTATATACCAGACTACCGACATATTGTCCGTCTGAACTGCAATAGTCCCTAGAGGAAGAAGGGGAGCAAAGTGTTGCAACGCTAGAAACACTGCCCTCAACTCTAGAACATTGATGTGCAGATTGTATTCCAAATTGGTCCATTCGCCTTGGACTGTCTGTCCCTGAAAGATGCCCCCCCACCCTATCAGGGAAGCGTCCGTGGTCACCGTAACTGTGGGCGTGGGTAATACAAACGGCCTCCCCTGGGAAAGGTTGCACGTTTGTAGCCACCAGTTTAGATCTGTTTTGCAAGTCTTTGTTATGAGAATCTCGTGTGTTAGAGGTAGTTGCTGGAATGACCATTGAGCAAATAGCAGCCATTGTAGGACTCTCATGTGCAACCTTCCCAGGGGAATTGCAATAAGGGAGGCTGACATGAGGCCCAACACCTTCAGTATTAGGTGTGCAGGAGATTTCCTTGACAAGAGTAGAAGACGAATGTGAGTCTGCAGTGATGATATCCTTTCTGGGGGAAGCCTCAGAATCAATTGGCGTGTGTTTAACTCTGCTCCTATGAACAAGATATTTTGTGATGGCTGAAGTAAGGATTTCCCGAAATTTACGGAAATCCCTAGGTGAACACACAGTTGAAGAACATAGTCTCTGGCCTGCAGTAGTTGACGCCGGGTGGTGGCTGAAAGGAGCCAGTCGTCCAGATACGGAAACACCTGGAATCCCTGACGTCTCAAGTGAGACGCTACCACTGCCATGCATTTGGTGAAGACCCTGGGGCTGAGGTCAGACCAAAGGGCAGGGCTCGAATTGAAAGTGACTGGCTCCCAGCCGAAGCGCAAATGATCTCTGGATGCCCTGGCCATTTTGATGTGGTAGTATGCATCCTCTAGATCTATTGAGCACATCCACTCGTCCTTCTGTAG
The DNA here is from genome assembly GCF_019279795.1 of Protopterus annectens. Classification (NCBI taxonomy): domain Eukaryota; kingdom Metazoa; phylum Chordata; order Ceratodontiformes; family Protopteridae; genus Protopterus; species Protopterus annectens. The sequence goes on along the minus strand of NC_056743.1, from coordinate 1,356,320,556 downwards.
AAATGGAAGGATCGATTGAAGCGTGACCATTCGAACTTTTCTTTCTTGACGAAAGTATTGAGGTAACTCAGGTCTAGAATGGGCCTCCAGTCCCCTGTTTTCTTTGGAACTAAAAGAACCTTGAGTAAGTCCCGAATCCTTGCTGGTCCGCTGGGACTGGCTGGATGACTCTTTTTCTAACAACTTTGAAATTTCTAAAGCTGCTGGCTCTCGCAGATGGGGTACATCTGGGAGTCTTTTCTTTGGAATGGGATAGGATAGGAAGGGTATGGTGTAACCTCTGGTAACTACGCTTTTACCCAATTGTCTGTAGTTATATCTTGCCAGGCCTGAGGGTATAAAGCTAAGCGACCCGACTGCCTCCAGAGCAGGACAGTCGGGCCTCCTCTCAGGAGTGCTGGAAAGGTTTACCAGGAGTGTTTCCCTGTCACCTTGATGTTGCGGACCCCCTCTGCCGCCAGGGCGGCGTCTTCCACCTCTGCCCCTCCTCTGCCTCTAGAGGGCATCACCCTGTGTGCCGGAAAGACCCTTGATTTTGTTTCCGAAACCACATTTTCCCACAGCGTTGCCCTTTGGGGTACGGTCTGGTTGGGGTGGAAAATGGACTCCGACAGCAGACAGAGTCTTTCCCTCTTGTTCACACTGGGTAAGGGTCTCCTTTACCTTGGGGCCAAAAGAGTGGCACCGTCAAATGGGGCGTTTGTAAAGGAAGACTTGAAGGCTTCCGCGAAGGAGCATAGCGCATCCAGGATTGTCACGAAGAGCAATCGCTGAAGCTGCTGCCCTACTCGAACCTTCGCTGCGAGGAAATCAGCCTCATGGACGAGTTAACAATCGATGTTAGGGTATTAAGTTGCGCTGTCACTTTCTCTGAGACAGCTGCATCTGTAGTACCCTGGAGGGTATCTCCCAACTCTTTGACTAGATCCCTCTGCAGACGTGTAAAATGGGTCAAATAGTTCAGGGATCGCATGGAAAAAGCCGCTGAACTAAAAATGCGCTTCCCATATCTATCCATCGTCCTAGAATCTTTATTAGGTGGATGGACAGACGAAGAAGACTCCGACATCTCCTTTTTCGTGGCTGCAGCCACCACCATAGCGTCTACTGGAACTCCTTTAGTAAGGTAGGACTTATCCTGAGGTGCTGTGATGTACTTGTTCGGTTTCCTAGGAACAGGTTCCACTGTGTCAGGAGCCTCCACGCCCTTCGAGCAATAAGTTCCATTAGTTCGTCAAGGGCGGAGTGACCCAGGAGGAGGAAGGGCGAGCACCAAATGCCTTCAGCAGAACTGACTCATCTTCAGAAGGGGGAAGGGACCGCCAGTCACCTCTCTGTTTCAGGTTCTCCAAAATGCCTGAAAAAGAGACATCTTCTGAAGGTGACTTAGGGGACCCTCTGACTCATCTAAGTCAGTATCAGATGTTATGGATTCCTGTGGAGAATCCAAGTGTCTCCTCTTACACAGTCTCTTCCTAGGGACTTCCGTGGGGAGCATCCAAGAAGCCTCGAGGAAGAGGGGGCACCCTCCAGGGGTGGCTGAGACACTGGTGCCCGGCGCTTGGATGTGGCCGTGGGTGCAGATGAAGACAAAGGCCCTTTATGGGGGGGAGAAACTGCTTCCACTGATGTGGTTGTCTGGGTAGACAACACCTTCCTCATCAGGTCGAACGCTCCGGTCCCGCATCGAAGAGTCTCGGTTCAAGAAATGGGAAGAATCCCGACACGGGCACGAAGGCATCGACCCTGAGGACGGAGCCGAATCGATCCGTGCGAGGCCCCGGGGAGAGTCGGAACCGACACGTCGGTTCGACTCGCCCCGAACCAAGAACAGACCGTCGGCTCCGAGACTCGGTACCGGTCCGGAGTCGAGGTGAGGGGAACAGACCGAGAAAAGGACGGCTCTGGACCAGAGGGCTCCACAATCAGCAGATCAGCCTCTTCCGGCTCCAAAGACTGAATCGGTCTCGGAGGAGGAATGGATGGAGATACAGGAAGGCCTTCAAGTTTCGACACCAGCTGGGTGGAAACCGAAATAAGTTTAGAGAGGGCCGAATGCTCCAGCAGCTTCTGCACCACACGATCCACATCGACATCCGAAAGTTTGGAGGAAGAACGGGTCGAAGGAACCGAAGACGGAGCCGACCTCAATATGGCCGAAGGAGGGAGCTCCATCACCGGTTCTCGAGGCTCAGGAACCGACACCAGTTGAACACTCGGCCCCGAAGTCTGTGGAACCGGTGATCTAACCTTTGAAGAAGAGCTCGGAGCCGATGACTTGGGCTCCGATGTCTTCGATTCCTTAGAGGACTTCGATGCCTGGTCAGAAGCATCCAAAGCCTCTTGGAAAGCTGGTTTCAAAAGACCCCTGTCCATTAGTTTCCTGCGCCTATCTGTCATGACCCTCCCACTGAAAGAGTGACAGATGGAGCAATCCTCTTGTAAGTGGAGAGGGCCAAGGCAGTAGACACAGGAACTATGGTTGTCAGTGACCGACATTTTTTGGCCACACTGACAACGCTTGAAACCAGACTTTGCCTTCTCAGACATTGTAGGTAATAAACAATTCCAGAAACAAATACACAGTCAAATCCGGGAAAAATAGTCACAATCAGGTAAATGTCAAATCCGGTATAAATTTGTCTCAATATAGTAGTATAGTAGTATATGGAAAGGGTGTAGGCCCCGATACAAAAATACCGATAAAAAGGTTAACGGTACCAAAGAATTACGGAACCACAACACAATCACACTAGGTAATACTGACAATATCAAGTTAAATAGAATTCTCAATAAAATACAACAAAAAGTTATATCTTAGCTTAGAAAACCCTCGAGCTAGCTCCCAACGATGCGAATGCAGCAGCGGCAAACTAGATCTGAGGTAAAGGCAGAGGGGGATTGTGGGTATTAGATTGTCTCGAGCTTCTTCTCGATGCAGAGCTTGCAAGAGGCCGGCACGGAGCCGAGGATCGGCTCCGAACCCATGTGTAAGAACAAACGGCGAGATTGAACACTATCACATTAGGTAGTCAGTTGTCTTCGCTTGCCTGGCATGAGATAAGCCATCTGGGCAGTTGTATTTAAGCTTGCACCCAGGAATAGCTTGCACCCAGGTACTAGTTTTGATTTCTGTTCATTGACTGTGTACCCTAGGCATGATAGTAATCTCTTTACAAACGCCAGATGCTGTAGTAGAATGTCCTTGTTCTCTGCTTGAATGAGGCAGTCGGCCAAATAAGGATATATTTGTATTCCTCTGTCTGCAGTATGCAATTACTGGTGTCAGGCACTTTGTGAAGACCCTGGGCGCAGTAGATAAGCCAAAGGGCAGTGCAGAGAATTGGTAGTGCATTGAACCAGCTTTGAATAGGAGGTATCTTCTGCATGTTTGTCTGATTGGGACATGCAGGTATGCCTCTTTTAGATCTAAAGTCACAAGCCAAGCCTTCTTGCCCAACATGGGCAGAAGCTGCTGTAGAGTCAACATTTTGAATTTTGGAATATCCAGATATGTGTTTAGAATAGATAGGACCAGTATTGGTCTCCAGGCTTTATCCTTTCTGGGTACGAAGAACAGTCTTGAATAGAATCCTTGTCCCTGCTCTTGCTCTGGTACTTGCTGAATGGCCCTCATGTCCATGAGGGATGAAACTTGCTTTTGTGTCTCTGCCCATTGATTGCGTGGCAAGTCTGGCTTACCGTTTGGCCTTGGCAGAGTGTGAAAGTGGAACCTGTAGCCTTGTGATACTATATTTAGAACCCATTTGTCCTGGGTGATCATGTGCCAATTGTGTGAAAAAAGTGCTAGTTTCCCCCCCAAAGGGGCTGCCAAAAGATAAGTGCTTGGAGCTGGAAGGGGAAAGTCATTGAGACTGCTTCCTGTATGGCTGTGATTTTTCCTCTCCACTCTTGGAGGTAGAAGCACCCCATTGTTTAGGCCTGTATGAGCCCTGGGGCTGTGATCTGCCTCTGGGGCGTCTGTATCTGCCTCTTTGTGGCCTATCGGACACTGGCAAGGACCAATTATTTGTAGGCCAGTTCCTGCTAAATCTGGGAGACTGTACCTGCAAGAAATCCTTGAATGTTTGCATAGATTTAGCTTTGTTCTCCATTTTCTTCAACAGCTCTTCTGCTTTAACACCAAAGTATCATGCTGTAATGGAGCATCTAATAGTTTTGCTTTAACATGATCAGGCAAATTCTGTTCTTTTAACCAAGCATGCCTTCTAATGACAGAACCTGTAACAGCGGACCTGCAGGAGGCCTCTAGAGAATCAAAACCACATTGCAAAGTATGCTTTCCAACTTGTTCAGCTGCATGCAATAAATCCTGCATTTCCATGTTGTCTGCACATTCTAAATTTGTTGACATTTTCTGTTTAAGCAGTGACATAAGATATTGCTGACATTTAAGCATATGAAATTGGCAATTTAAGGCTCTTACAACCAAGGTTGCAGAAGTATAAATCTTTTTACCCTATCTGTCTAGGGCCCTAGAATCCCTATCAGAAGGGACAGGGTTTTTTGCAGTAGAAGCCTTGACCCCTTTGGGACCCTGAGAGATGGTTTCTGGGTCAGCAGCAGGGTTTTTATAAAGAAATTTATGTGAATCAGGAACCCTGTAGCATGTCTGGCTTAACAGGAGCTGGTGGTAAAGAGTCTGGAGATAGACTGGACTCTGAAAATACATCATATACAATGTCTAAAACAGGTGGGATAGCAAGGGGTCTGTGTTGAGGCAATAAAAGGAAGTCTCGGAGCCTTTTCTTGAATTCTGAGTAATCCTGGCTCTCCCAGTGGAAATGCTCCCTCATAGTATGCAGTGTCTCCCCAAAAGAATAATCCTCAAGAGGAGAGGCTGAAGGGATAGATTCTTCAGCATCAGAGTCCTCATAGGGAGGAAGAGAATATTCCTGTTCAGATGAGGAATCAGAGGAAATGGAAACCTGTCTGAAGATTCGTATTCTACCTCTTGCCTAGGCCTCTTATCAGAAGGGGGATGGGAACCCCTGATCAAAGTAATAAGGTCTTCGGCCATTTTAAGCATCTGTTTCTTAGGCATGGAAGCCTGTCCAGGAGAATGCTGTACTTGTTTCTTTGGCTTTAGAGTTGCTTTAGCCTTTGAAGCTGAAGTAGGTTTCACATAGAACTGTGTAGGTCTGAAAACACCCTCAGAAGCCGATGCCTGTTCAGCGGCTCCGGACCCATCTGAGGGAATAGTTGCAGAGTGTCCAATACCTTGAGTTTCCAGCGGCCTCGTCAGCTCCACGTGGGAGTTGGAAGCGGCCTGTGGCTCTGAGGTAGCGGGCGTCAGGGGCTGCAAAAGTACCTCACTGAGAACCGGCGACAGGCCTAGCAGAAGCCTCGTCGTCGGTTTTGGATCTCGGATGCCTGTCCTTTTCTTTTTCCTTGCGCTTTTTATAAACTCCGGTAGTCGGTTGTTCTGATGGCATTATGTAATTAAATCTTCTGCCAAAATAATGGAATGCAAAATCGTGCCGACGCTTAATAGTGCATTGGTTAAATCTAGCACAAAACCGACAACTAGCAACGTTATGGTCAGGGCCTAGGCAAGGAATACAGTAAGAATGAAAATCCTTATGAGGTATTTGCTTCCCACAAGAAATACAATTGTTAACTTTTTCTGACATTGGTCTGGAGCAAGGAAAAAGGTTCCCCAACGGGGTACTTAATGAAGACTTCGGATCTGAATTTCAAATTTGAAAAACTCAGGAGTCGGCCGACCGGCACCTGCGAACTGCATTTGTTTCGGGCACCGCGCGGCAAGAAAAACTGAAGAAAATGGTGTCTGCTGCATCTTTTATACCCCTGGCGCACTGACGTCAGGGAAGAGGTGACAGCAACCGACGCCGGACTTAGACTTTGGAATTCAGGCCGACTGAGGGTAGCCTGCCAGCAGGATAACCCAGTAGTAATGACTGCAACAGTGAAACACGAAGAACATCTGTGTGATACCTTAAACCTCTTGCATTAGAGGCCTCATGGGATACATGCAAATCACCCTTTAAGGATATCGGGTGTTTCAGCTAAATGGCAATTCTGAATGTCCATGACTTTTTCTTTTACTTTCACTTTTAAGTCTATTTATGGACAATTTCAGGCCATTAAAGCCAAACCCCTCTAGCTGTGGACATGCATATTTCTGCCTTCTTATGACATCATCAGCACAGCATAACAGGAATGCTTGACCCAGCTGATATCCATAAACATTAGGGTGTCTGCAAAATATCCCAACTAACAAACAAACAGAGAGTAAAAAGGTCACACAGATAACCAACTGGTTAATAAACACAAAAAAAAAAAGAAAAATCTAGCAAAGCTAAATTTCCGTGTGATACCTTAAACAACTCAATTTAGGTATAAATGTTTCAGCACTACAATATGACAGTTTTAAAGATTGCAAAAAGTGATTAGATTAAGAGATTCTTGGTGTGTTAAACTAGAGGAAAGCATATTTACCCTTAATTTTTTTTTGGTGTTTTTTTGAATTCAAGCAATAGAACTATGATGCTATCAATATTATGATGTTATTAATTTGCAGATGACATGGTCCCCTCTTAAAACTTGCCAATTTTATGTCAGTAAAAGACTTTCACCATATCTCAGAAATTTTGTTTGGTAGTCTGTTGCTCACAGCAAGAGGTTCTCCGGTTCGATCCTCGGTTGGGGTGCCTTCTGTGCGGAGTCTGCATGTCCTTCTTGTGGTCGCGTGGGTTTCCTCCGGGTGCTCCGGTTTCCTCCCACATCCCAAAGACATACTGTAGGTGGATTGGACACACTAAATTGGCCCTAGGCATGAGTGTGTGTGTGTGTGTGTGTGTGCGCCTTCTGTGGAAGGTTGGGCACCGGGCTGGCAACTCGACACTGTAAAACTCCACTGCCAATCATGAGCGGACAGGTGATCCGCTGTAGCAACTCCTAACCGGGAAAAGACAAAAGAAGAAGAAGTCTGTTGCAACTCAGCAGAAACAGAATTATGTTATTAACTATTTTTTTCTTAGTATGACGGCATTATTGCTATATGTTTCATTAGTCTTATGCATACTAGGACACCATTCCATCAATGCTGGTAGTAACGACATGCCAATTATTTTATGTCAGCTTGAAATTTACTGGAAAGTTACTGTAAAAATGTTACGTTATTAAAAAGTTTAAAATTCCAGGAACAATGATATACTGTTATTTTATGGATTTCACAGAAGAGAAAATGTTATAACAGTGACTTTTAATGTTTGATTTGAAACAAAGGAGCTGTTTGTCATATGCGATGAATGTCCAATATTTTAATTATCACATGATGAAGGTATTGATAACAGTTTGTTTGAAGCTGGGCATGGAGATATTCTTTCTTCATGAGAGATGGAACGACTACTAACACAGTCAATGCAAGCTGGGGTAAGTGTTACATTCAAGCACTGCTGCTTAAACATATTTGTACAAGTCTGAATTTAGAAATTTGCCTGACCTATTATGAGGGAGTAGGAGTCATCAATGGTTCATAAATCGCTGATTTGAAAGCCTGGGTACATGTGAATGCTATATTTACCTTTGTTGAGAAGATAAATACAAAGGTGACATATGAAAAAAAGAAAAACAATTCTAAATGGAGATGAAAATATTGAGCAATGCAACTTTGGATACATCTTCTAAATCACAACATTTATGCAAAAGCTATGCCTTGAAAAAAAAAGTCCCTGAACTTGCAATAATCTTCTAGTAAGCACATTAAAACGGAGGAACATAAATGAGGAAAGCTACTTTGCTTTCAATAAAAGTTTACTGTAAGTTGCTTTGTTCTGTGCAGCATGCAGTACAGGGACCACAGCACACTTTAAAATCTCTTATGTTCTAACACGATGAAGTGTACCTCTTTAAGGGGTTAAACAAGTCTATTAGAACTTTCAAAACCATTGAACTGGTCAATCACAGACAAACCTGAACTTGTAATTATATTTGGAGAAATCTCTCAAGAACAATGTTCCAGATTCCACGAGACACTTTCATTCACAACTTCTTAGCACCAGTATAAAATTACTTTAGTTTAAAAAAAAAAAAAAAAAAATCTGCAATACAAAACAAACATTCAAGTACATGGGAAATAAACTTAGAGAATTAAAACAAAAAGCTTTAGAACAGTACAATCATTCTCTGCTGAAATTTGGAGAACAGTTCTTAATCATTTGTTTGTTCTTTAATTTAACTACTCCGAAAGCCGGCCTCCCAGACCAGCACAATGCATAATACTTCAATTTTGTTTCTCTACAGATAGTACAACCCACTGTCACGTATTACTAAGGCAAACAGAACATCACTCAGCATTCTCTCCTTACCGTCACTTGTTCTATACCATATTAAAAATGCTTCAAAAAATAAAACAAACAACTTTGACAGTGGCAAACCACTACCAAAATACCTGCACCTAGCAGCAGATTTAATCTGTAAACCGGTCGCATGGATTTTAAAGAGGAGACTGTCAAAAATAGTAGTATCACAGCTACAGATTCCACTAAATAAAAAAGTTATGTCTTACCATAACGTTCCATCTGAGTTGTTGATCTTCTTCCATTCGTCACTGATGGGTAACGGTTCTGAACCCTCGGAACTGAGTCGGCCAAATGCCAAGATAGCGTACACCAAACTCTCGAGCCACGCTACTACCCACAATGCCCTTCATCCCATATCTCAGATCGAGTTTGCAGAACCATAGTAGCAAAACATATATATAAGAAACAGAAAGAGGCAGAGGCCATCTCTGCACAAACACCCTAACGCACCAAAATGACCCAAAGATCCACCAGGAGCCTTGGCGGGGGCAGGTGGGAGGGTGTGATGAATGGAAGAAGATCAACAACTCAGATGGAACGTTACGGTAAGACATAACTTCTTTATCTGAAGTTGATAATCTTCTTCCATTCCTCACTGATGGGACAGAGTCCCTAGCTACTACAGAATCTGGGTGGCCTTCATGGAAGAACATTCCAGAGAACCATAGAGCCAAAGGCAGCTCTACCCCTGGAGATCAGATCCAATTTGTAATACTTGATAAAGGTATGGGGTTTAGCCCAGGTGGCAGCTGCACAAATATCATCCATGGAAGCCCTAGCATGAAAGGCGACAGAAGCGGCCACAGCTCTAGTGGAATGAGGTTTAATGTGGCCAGGAGCTGATTCCGCCTCCAGAGAATAAACAAAGGAGATGCAATCCCCTAAGCCATTTAGACAATGTAACCTTAGACACTGCTGATCCCTTTCTACAGCCTGCAAAAGCAACAAAAAGCTGATCTGACTTTCAAAAAGACTTTGTCCTGTCCAAATAAAACCGCAACTGTCTGTGGACATCCAAGGAATGAAGACAGTATTCCCCTTTGTTGGTATAATTAGGGAAAAACACGGGCAACTCAATGGACTGAATAATAGAGAATTCCGAAACCACCTTGGGTAAGAAAGTGGGATTGGTGTGAAGTGATACTCTGTCCTTATGGAAAATCAAATAAAGACTTTTAATGCACAATGCTTGCAGCTCTGATACACGTCTGTTTGAAGTAACCGCCACCAGAAACAAGGTCTTCCAGGACAGAAACTTCACATCACAGTTTGCAGCCGGCTCGAAGGGAGGTAGAGTCAAAGTTTGAAGCACCTTAGACAGATTCCATGATTCCACAGGTTGTCTAATGGGAGGTCTAGAATGAAAAATCCCCTTCAAGAAAGTCTTACACAGACGGGAAGAAATAATAGGAATTCTGTCTGAACCATCATGGAAATTGGAGATGGCAACTAGATGCACCCGAATCGTGGATGCAGAAGCCCCATTATGGAAAAGCTCGGTCAGGTATTGAAGAACCGTAGCTACTGGAACAGAAACAGGATCCAGAGACAGCTCTTGTGCCCACAAGGAAAAACGTTTCCACTGTCTTTATAAAGTTTTCTGGTAGAAGGTTTGTGGGAGGCCAAAATAATATTCCGTACCGGAGAAGAATGTGACTCAAGCCTGGCTACTAACGGAAGTGCAGCAACCAAGCTGTCAGTTTGAGAGTGGCCAGATTTGGAGACGACAACCCTTGGGGGTGAGAGATGAGATCCTGATGGAAGTCCAGAATCCAAGGGGGTCGGAGCAGATGTGGCTGAAGGAAGGGGAACCAAACCTGACGAGGCCAGAAAGTACAGTCGTGTACCTACCATAAATGTAGATGTTCGAGTGTATTCACTGTTGCAGTCATTACTCTTGGGTTGTCCTGCTGGCAGGCTGCCCTCGGTCGGCCAGAATTCCAAAGTCTAGGTCCGGCGTCGGTTGCTGTCGCCTCTTCCCTGACGTCAAGTGCGTCAGGGGTATAAAAAGATGCAGCAGACGCCATTTTTCTTGCCCCAGATGTCAGGCGCTCCCAAATTGGTAGGCTGAAAAATAAGCCAATAAAAATGCATGCACAAAAAGAACATTTCCTTCATCTACAAGCAAATACACCAAATAGATTGTATAAGATAGAGAAGTGCAGATAAGTCCCAGCAAAGAAAAGGGGGATGGTGGGTGGGTAACCTGGACTGCAACAGTGAATACACTCGAACATCTACATTTATGGTAGGTACACAACTGTAGTATGTTCATCATGTTTTACTGTTGCAGTCATTACTCTTGGGTAGAATCCCAAAGCTGAGGAAGGGTGGCTGGGCTAAATAGGATTAGGAGAGGCTATGAGGCCCTGCAGGACTGCAGTGGCAAAGCCTGCTCTGGACTTAGAGGTAAGTGGTAGTGGTAGTGCTTTGTGAAGGTGTGCACTGAACTCCAAGTTGCAGCCTCTAAGATATCTTTGGTTGGTACTCCTCTGAGGAAGGCTGCTGAAGTGGCTGCTGCTCTGGTGGAATGAGGCCAAATGCCCTTAAGCACTGATTTGCCATGTTGAAAATAGCAGAAACGGATGCAATGGCCTATCCATTTTGAAATAGTCTGTTTAGAGATATCCTTTCCTTGTGATCCTGCAGCGTATGACACTAAAAGTTGCTCAGTCTTTCTGAAAGTTTTAGTTCTGTCTAAGTAGAAGCGTAACTGCCTGTGTATGTCCAAAGAATGCAGAATTTTCTCACCCTTGTTCTGTGGATTAGGATAAAAGGTTGGCAAGTGAATGGTTTGGTTAAGGGCCACACTGGATACCACCTTAGGCATACATGTAGGGTTTGTCCTCAAAGAAACTCTGTCTGGATGAAAAATGATGAAAGGTTCCACAGCCATGAGTGCTTGTAACTCCGAGACCTGCCTTGCAGAGGTTATTGCTAGGAGCAGAGCTGTTTTCCAGGATAAGAATTTTATATCTGCTGTTGATGCTGGCTCGAAAGGAGGCAGTGTGAGTTTTTCCAGAACATAATTGAGGTCCCAGGCCGGAATTGGTGCTCTCCTTGGAGGCCTAATGTTTTTGGCCCCTCTGAGGTACTGCCTTATTAAAAGATGTTTTTGGCCCCTCTGAGGTACTGCCTTATTAAAGGATGAGAAATAATAGGTGGTTCCGTGTTGTAATGGGCTGAAATGGCAGAGGCATGAATCTTAACTGATGAGAAGGAAAGGCCTTTGTTCAGCATCTCAGTTAGGTATTGTAAAATCTGAGGGATATTTGGCACACGCGTGTCAATGCCTTGTTCCTGGTTCCAAGCACAGAATCTCTTCCATTTTTCTGCATAAGATTTTCTGGTGCTGGGCCTCCTGGCCTCCAAGATAACATCCATAACCGCTTTTGAAAGAGGAGTGTTCTGAATGGTTACATTATCTGCCATGCTGCCAGATTTAAGGTCCTGAGTTGGCTGTGCAGGATCTGTTTGTTTTGTTGGGTCAGCAAGTGAGACGTTTGAGGCAATAGCTATGCTGGACCTTGAGACAAGCTCTTTAGGATTGGGTACCAGTGCTGGCGTGGCCAGTCTGGTGCAATCAGTATCATTTTTGGCTTCTCTTGTCTGACCTTTAGGAGTACCCTGGGAAGGAGAGGCAGTGGGGGAAAAGCATATACAGTTAGATTTTTCCAGCTGAAGGATAGGGCGTCCACTTTCCATGCTTGCTTGTGATAAATCCCTGTGCAAAATCTCTGCAATTGGCAGTTGTGAGGGGAGGCAAATAGATCTATGTCTGGGCATCCCCATTTCCTTATTATCATGCTGAAGACTTGTGAATCCAGTTTCCATTCATGGGGATCCATGAGGTTTCTAGGGGGTAGGAATGTGTACCTCCCTGCTTGTTTATGTACCACATGACCGTAGTGTTGTCTGTCTTTATCAGTAACTGTCCTGGATGAAGCAGGTCCTGGAAAGCTGTCAGGGCATTTTGAACAGCTAGCATCTCTTTTTGATTGATGTGAAGATGCATGTGGTTTGCAGGCCATGTGCCTTGAATACATTTTCCTGCCATATGGGCTCCCCAGGCATAATCTGATGCATCCGTTGTCAGTGTCTGTCTGGCTGTGGGTAAACTGAATGGCAGACCCTTGTTATGGTGACAGGCCTCTGCCCACCATCGAAACTCCTGTTGTAGGCAGGGAATAAGTGCAATTACTGTCTCCAGGCTGTGGCAATGCTTGAGTCCAAACACTTTTTAGGTACCACTGTAGTTTCCTCATATGCAGTCTGACATATGGAATTAAAAGAATGCAAGATGCCATGAAACCCAAGGCCTGCAGGATTTTCCTTGCAGATAAGTGGGTTTGTGTTGCCAATTTCTTGAAGTAAGTAGTCAGGTGCTTTTGTTTGTCTGGCGTGAGATAAGCCATCTGGGCAGTTGTATTTAGGCTTGCACCCAGGAATATTATCTCTTGAGAGGGCACTAGTTTTGATTTATTTTCGTTTACTGTGTACCCTAGGTCAATTAGTAATCTTTTTACAAATGCCAGATGCTTTAGAAGAATGTCTTTGTTCTCTGCTTGAATTAGGCAGTCGTCCAAGTAGGGATATATTTGAATTCCTTTTTGTCTGCAAAACGCTATTACTGGTGCCAGGCATTTTGTGAAGACCCTGGGTGCAGTAGATAAGCCAAAGGGCAGTGCAGAGAATTGTTAATGCATTGAGCCAGCTATGAATCTGGGGTATCTTCTGCAAGATTGTCTGATTGGGACATGCAGGTATGCCTCTTTTAGGTCCAAAGTTACAAGCCAAGCCTTCCTGCCCAGCATAGGCAGTAGCTGCTGTAGAGTCAACATCTTGAATTTTGGAACTTCCAGAAACGTATTTAGTATAGACAGGTCCAGTATTGGTCTCCAGGTTTTGTCCTTTTCTGGGTACTAGGAAAAGTCTTGAGTAAAATCCTTGCCCCTGCTCTTGTTGTGGTAATTGCTGAATGGCCCTCATGTCCATGAGGGCTGTAATTTGTTTTTGTGCCTCTGCCCATTGATTGTGTGGCAGGTCTGGCATACCTTTTGACCATGGTAGAGTGCGGAAATGGAACCTGTAGCCTTCGGACACTATGTTCAGGACCCATTTGTCTTGGGTAATCCTTTGTCAATTTGATGATAAAAGTGCTAGTTTTCCCCCTAAGGGGGCTGCCAAAAGAAAAGTGCTTGGATCTGGTAGAGGAAAGTCATTGGGACTGTTTCCTGTAAGGTTGTAATTTGTCTTCTCCGCTTTTGGAGGTAGGAGCACCCCATTGTTTAGGCCTGTATGTGCCTTGGGGTTGAGCTCTGCCTCTGGGAAACCTCTGCCTCTTTGTGGTCTGTCTGACACTGGAAAGGACCAATTTTTATAGGTTCATAGGTAGGTACTAGGCTATCGGCCCTAGGGCCCATATAAGCCTAGCCAAAAAATGAACCCTGGCTTTCGCCACCCAAGAAAATTATTTTCCTATGCCCGTGTCGAGCAGAGCCACAGAAGTGATCCCCGGGGTGAATTTCCCATTTCCCATCCAATCATCGAGATTTTTCTTGAACAGTGCTAATGAGGAGCTCTGTTTGACATAGATAGGTAGTCTGTTCCAGAGTATGGGAAGTCTCTGGGACAGGAATCTATCCATCCAGCATGTTCTGTTTATTGTGGTGACAAGTGTAAGGTCCCTAGAGCGTGTAGCTCGGAGGGATTGGGATTTCTTTAAGTGGAGCATGTCCAACAGCTCTGGGTTTGACATAGCTTTGTATGTTAGGCAGAGATCGCCCCTGAGTAGGCGATATGCGATGGAGTAAATCTGTAGTTTTTTGAGACGGTCTGCATAGGGCATCTGTTTGAGGCCAGTAATCCTCTTTGTGAGGTATTTCTGTGGTCTTTCCAGTTGTTGTAGATGTCTTGTGAGGTACATACCAAAAGGGGCATTGTACTCTATATAATGGGTCTAATGAGTGATGAGTAGAGGGGAACAATGACCTTTTTTTTTCTGGATGAGAATCCTTTTGTGATGAGATGAGCCATGTAGAAGGATTTCCTGACCACTGTGGCGATGTGATTATCAAAGGAGAGACTACTGTCCACCTGTGTCCCAAGGTCTCTTATCACATTTTCGGCATTAAGTAGACTACCAGCTATGTGGTAGTTCATGGGTACAGAGTTTTTACCATAGGGGACGACAATACACTTTTTGGCATTGAGCTTCAGGCCATGGCTTTGACACCAGGTATCTGTCTCAGTGAGGCCCTTTTGTAGTTTGTCCACATCGTTAGGAGTTTCGAATATGGCTCCTAGTTTGCAGTCATCTGCAAACTTTGTTAGCCAAAGACCTTCTGTGTTGGCCTGCACTTCAGAGAAGTAGATACCAAACAGGAAAGGACCCAGGACTGAACTCTGTGGTACTCCACTTGTCACTGGTCTGATGTCGGATTTGGAATCCGCTACTTTCACAGTGTGGGTTCTGTCCGTGAGCCAGTTGGCAACCCATCTTATGACATAGGGATTTATACCTAGTTTAGTGAGCTTATCTATAATTCCAGAGTGGGGGATGGTGTCAAAAGCCTTGCCGAGATCTAGATAAGCTGTGTGAACCATTTTACCATCATCTATGGCTTTGGTGACTGCTTCAAAGAAGTCAATCAGGTTTAGGAGACATGATCTGCCTTTTACAAATCCAAACTGAGTACGGTCCAGAGTTTGGAGATTACCAATGTCTTTGTTTATGAGTTCCATGATGATACGTTCCATGGCCTTGCAGACCAGGCTCGTCAGGCTAATGGGGCGGTTGTTCCCGGGGTCCATCGTGGCTCCCCCTTTATGGAGTGGGATAACTGTCTCGGTGCGCCATTCAGTGGGTACAAAGCCTGAGGTGAGGCTATGATTGAACATGGTACTTAGGTAGGGTGCCAGTTCATTCTGTAGTTCGTGTAGAACGCAGCCTGGGATATTATCAGGTCCCATGGATGCTGTGTTCTTGGGTTTGGAGAGTGTGTTTTTTTACCTGTGCAGCCGTGAATATAGGAACTTTGCATTCTTCCGGTATAGAGATGGGCCCTCTAGGGGGTGAGAGGGGGGTAAAGTTAGCACTGAACCTATCTGCTAGGATGTTGGCAATATCAGTTGGTTCTGTATATTTAGTGCCATTATGCTGCAACTCAGAGCAGATCTGAGTGTTCCCATTTAGATTCCTGACATAGCTATAGAATGCTTTGTGGTTGTCTTTAGAGTCAGTGGCAATTTTGTTTTCGTAACTAGCTTTGGAGGATTTTATGAGGGATCTCAGCTTCTTATTGAGGTTGACCAGGGAGTTCCTCCAGTCATGGGATTTTACTCTTTTTTGCAACAGTTTCTTTCTTCTATTGTAGAGTTTGTTTATGTCAGAGGACCACCAGATTGGCTTCCTTTTTTTGGAGGATAACACCTTGGTTCTATTAGGGATAGCATGATCCATGTACTCGTGTAAGTGCTTATAAAGTGCATTTGTGTAGGATTCGGCAGTCATACCTCTATTGTCCATCTGCATGGGTGTCATGAAGTTTGCCACTTCTGTCTTAAGAAGTGTGAAGTTGGCTTTTGAGAAGTTTTTTACGATGGTTTCCCTAATTGGGGCTGGGGGTGGGATGTGGATGTCTAGGCTTATTAGCTTGTGGTCGGATCTGACCAACGAGGAATTGACCTCTGGTGTGGAACACCCGTTTCCCATGTTGGTGATGACCAGGTCTAGGATATTGCTGCCCCTGGTGGGGGTGTGAATAATTAGAAGGCCAGTTTTTGCTAAATCTGGGTGGCTGTACCTGTAAGAAATCCTTGACTGTCTGCATGGATTTTGCTTTATCCTCCATTTTTTTCAACACCTCTTCTGCTTTAGTACCAAAGTATCATGCTGTAATGGTGCATCTAATAGTTTTGCTTTAACATGATCAGGTAGATTTTGTTCCTTTAACCAAGCATGCCTTCTGATAACAGAACCTGTAACAGCGGCCCTGCAAGAGGCCTCCAGTAAATCATAACCACATTGCAAAGTATGCTTTCCCACTTGTTCAGCTGCATGCAATAAATCCTGCAATTCCTTGTTCTCTGAACATTCAGTATTTGTCAACATTTTCTGTTTAAGCAGTGACATTAAATATTGCTGATATTTAAGCATATGAAACTGACAATTTAAGGCCCTTACAGCAAGGGTAGCAGAAGTGTAGACTTTTTTCCCCCATCTGTCTAGAGCCCTGGAATCCCTATCAGAGGGGACAGGGTTTTTTTGCAGTGGAAGCTTTAACTCCCTTGGGATCCTGAGATATAGTTTCTGGGTCAGCAGTGGGGTTTTTATACAGGAATTTATGAGAATCCGGGACCCTGTAGTATCTGTCTGGCTTAGCAGGTGCAGGGGGTAGAGAGTCTGGGGACAAGCCGGACTCTGAAAATACATCTACAATGTCTAGAACAGGTGGAATAGCAAGGGGTCTGTACTGAAGAAGTAGCAGAAAGTCTCTGAGCCTTTTCTTAGATTCAGAATAATCTTGGCTCTCCCAGTGGAAATGTTCCCTCATGGTATGCAGGGTTTCCCCAAAAGAATAATCCCCAGAAGGGGAGTCTGAAGGAATGGATTCTTCAGCATCAGAATCCTCATAGGGAAGCATGGAGTAATCCTGTTCAGAAGAGGAATCAGAGGAAATAGAAACCTGATCAGAAGAATCATACTCTGTCTCTTGCCTAGGCCTCTTATCAGGAGGGGGATGGGAACCCTTGATCAAACTAATTAGGTCTTCGGCCATTTTAAGCATCTGTTTTTTAGGCATGGTAGTCTGAGTAGGAGAATGCTATACTTGTTTCTTTGTCTTTAATGCTGCTTTAGTCTTTGAAGCTGAAGATGGCTTAATATATAGTTGTGTAGGTCTGAAGACACACTCAGAAGTCGATACCTGCTCAGCGGCTCCGGACCCATCCGAGGGAATGATTTCCGAATGTCCAATACCTTGAGTATCCAGAGGCCCAGTCGGCTCCACGTGGGAGTCGGAAGCGGCCTGTGGCTCTGAGGTAGCGGGCGCCAGGGGCTGCGAAAGCGCCTCATTGAGAACCGGCGGCTGACCTAGAAGGGGCTTCGTCGTTGGTTTTGGACCTCAGATGCCTATCCTTTTCCTTGTCCTTGCGTTTTTTGTAAACTGCGGTTGTCGGCTGATCCGATGACATTATAAAATTAAATCTATGGCCAAAGTAATGAAATGCAAAATCAAACCGACGCTTGATAGTGCGTTGGTTAAATCTAGCACAAAACCGACAACTAGTAACGTTGTGATCAGGGCCTAGGCAAGGAATACAGTAAGAGTGAAAATCCTTATGAGGTATTTGCTTCCCACAAGAAATACAATTGTTAACTTTTTCTGACATCGGCCTGGAGCAAGAAAAAAGTTTCCCCAACGGGGTAGTTAGCGTTAATGAAGACTTCGGATCTGAAATTCGGATTTGAAAATCTCAGGAGTCAGCCGACCAGCACTTGCGAACTGCTTTTGCTTCAGGCACCGCGTGGCAAGAAAGACTGAAGAAAATGGCGTTGGCTGCATCTTTTATACCGACGCCGGACCTAGACTTTGGAATTCTGGCTGACCGAGGGCAGCCTGCCAGCAGGACAACCCAAGAGTAATGACTGCAATAGTGAAACATGATGAACATCGGGGCAATGAGAATCATTCTGCTTCTCAACCGACTAGCTTTCCTTAAGAACAAGGGTATCAAGGGGATGGGAGGATAAGCGTACAGGAGACCTATGGGCCAATCGAGAGTCAGAGCATCTCTTGGGGACTCCCCCTGCAGAGGCAAAAGAGGGCAAAGTAGCTGCTGCACTTCGTATTGGTGGGGGAGGCAAACAGATCGCAGCAAGGCTGGCCCCAGCGGCTGAAATTTTCCTCTGCCACTTCTGAGAGACCATTCGCCTGTCCGCAATCACGTTGGAACTCCCCGGCATGTGAGTAGCAATCAGGAAACGGTTGGTAGCTATCGCCTACTGCCAAATTCTCATTGGCTTTGCGGCAAAGGGAGTAAGATCTGGTCCCTCCCTGTTTGTTGATGTACCAGACCACAGACATGTTGTCGGACTGAATAGCAATCGGTCCGAGAGGAAGAAGAGGGTGGAGAGCTTGTAACACCAGTAACACCGCTCTGAGCTCTAGAACGCTGATGTGTAAGTCGACTTCTAGAGGAGACCACGTGCCTTGAACAGATCTTCCCTGAAAATGCCCCCCCCCACCCCATCAGGGAAGCGTCCGTAGTCACCGTGGTGCTGGGCTGAAGAGGTTGAAAGGGGAGACACCAATGACTTTCGTCCATTCTCATCCACCAGAGGAGATCCTGCTTGCAAAGATCGGTGATGAGGATTAATGCGTTTAAGGGATGATGATTGTGTATCCACTGAGTTTGAATAAGCCACTGTAACAGGTGCATATGAAGCCTGGCCAACGGAACAAATGGGAATGGCTGCCACCATGGAACCCAGTGCCTGTAAAACTTTCCTTGCAGACACTTTCCTGCAGGGGAGTATCACTTGCACTTGTGTTCTCAGTCTTAAGAGCCTGTGATGAGGAAGAGATATTAGACCAAGCTGAGTACTGAACATAGCCCATATGAACTCCAATTGCTGTGAGGGCTGAAGGTTTGATTTCTCCCAAATGATAGTAATACCCAGAGACTCCACCAGAGACAGAGTGTGGCACAGGGCCCTGATCAATAGATGCTCGGTAGGGGCGGAGAGGAGCCAATATTCCAGATAAGGAAACACCTGGAATCTGTGCAGTCTCAAGTGAGCTGTCACCACTGCTAGACATTTCGTGAACACTCTGGGGGCTGTCTAGAGACCGAAAGGCAGGGCTCTGAATTGAAAATGATTGGCTCCCAGCCGGAAGCGCAAAAGCCTCCTGGAGCGTTTGTCCACTTTGATGTGGTAATACGCATCCAGGAAATCTAGAGAGCACATTCACACACCCTCCCAAAGGCATGGAAGTATGGATTTAGTGACCATGCGGAACTTGGTCTGTATAACTAACTCGTTCAAATGACTGAGATCCAGAATGGGCCTCCAGTCCCCCGTCTTTTTTAGCACCAAAAATAGTCTGGAGTAGAACCCTAATCCGCATTGATCTGGGGGGACCTTTTGGATGACTCGCTTTAGAAGAAGCTTCTTGATTTCGGAAGCTGCCTCCTCCCTTTGACTGGGTGGAACATCGGGAAGGGAGAATTGACATCTAGAAAAGGATTTGAGGGGAATGTGATAGCCTCTGGTGAGAATTCTCTGCACCTATAGATCGTCAGCAATGGAGGACCAAGCTGCTTGGTGCAGAGAGAAATGTGCCCCAAATGCTTCCAGAGGAAAGCAATCGAGCAACGCTTCAGGAGTGCTGATAGGGCCTACCGGAGAATAAATCTCTGGAGCCCTAATTCTGGCAACCCCCTCTGCCCCTAAAGGGACGTCTTCCACCGTCGGACCCTCCTCTGCCTCTGGAGGAGTCCTCAACATGTGCGTCACGAAAGAAACCTTGCGACTTTGTGCCACAACTTTCCACTCCTCTGATTCCTGGAGAAGGAACGCTGAGGTTTGGAGAAGCGCAGGCCCACGGCAGACAAGGTCTTTCCGTCCTGCTCGCACC
The DNA here is from genome assembly GCF_019279795.1 of Protopterus annectens. NCBI lineage: Eukaryota > Metazoa > Chordata > Ceratodontiformes > Protopteridae > Protopterus > Protopterus annectens. The sequence goes on along the minus strand of NC_056743.1, from coordinate 1,356,300,566 downwards.
CGGCCAAAGTATCCTTGACCTTAGAACCAAAGAGCGCAGAGGGCTCAATAGTGGCGTTCAAAAAGGAAGACTTGAAGGAATGCGGTAGGTCAGAAATGCGCATCCAGGCATGATGTCGGACAACCACGCCAGCACCTGCTGCTCCTTCAGTTGCGTGGGAGAGCAACCTCATGGAGGAATTCGAAACAGCTTCAAAGGTGGTAAGTTGGGAGGCCACTTTGTCACGTGCTCCATCCGACACTTGACCCGTGAGGCTACCAGAGAGTTCGGAAATAAGGTCTCTCTGGAGTCTTGTAAAGTGTGCCAAGAAATTCAGCGAATGCACGGCAAAGGTCGCTGCAGCAAAGACTCACTTCCCTAGCCTGTCCACTGCCCGTGACTCCCTGTTGGGTGGATGAAAAGCCGGACTCTCTTCTGCCAGGTCCTTCTTTGTGGCCGCCGCCACCACCACCACAGCGTCTACTGGCAAGCCTTTTGACCAATGGGGTTGATCTTCTGGAGGAGAAAGTACTTTGTCTGATCTCCTGGGGATAGCTTCTACTGAATCTGGACTCTTCCATGCTCGCTGCACAATGAATTTGAGCAACTCATCTGCAGGAAGGGTCACCCAGGACGTAGTGGGCCGGGAACAGAAAGCTTGTAAGAATATAGAATCCTCCAGAGAAGGGGTGGAAGATTTCCAGTCACCCCGCTGACTCAAAATCTCCAAGATGTCCCCAAATTAAACATCGTCAGGAGGTGATCTAGGGGAACCTTCCCCATCATCGTAATCCATACCCTCAGTAAGGGACTCTTCAGGTGAGTCCATGTGTTTTCTTTTGCAGACCCTCTTCCAAGGGGGCTCTTCGGTGGGAATGTCCGAAGAAGCCTCAGAAAGGGGGGTGCTTTGGATTAGTGGTCCCCTGCAAAGGGCTGGCGATGGCTGAGTAAGAGGGGGAACCAAAGGCGAAGCTGGAGGAGGAGGAGTGTTAGCCGCCAGCACCCTCTCCATAATCTGAAAGGCGGGCCCACCCGAAAAGGGATGGGAGCCTGGAACCGAAGAGGACTGAATTGGAACCGGGGTCACACTCCACTCCGAATGGCCCACCTCCAAGACTGACATTTGAGAAGGGTTCAGTGTGGAAATAACTCTCGGATCCGAGATGGGAACTGAGAAGGCCGCCGGTGCCAGGGCCGGAACCAAGTATTCCACCCCCGAAGCAAGGGGTTGAGTAAGGTGAGCTGTCATCGGAACTGAAGCCCACCAGGACTTAGATGCTTCAGGCATCAAAGCAGTCGGCGCCAAAGGAAGGGGTCCCGTTGAAAGCAATGGGTAAGGGGGCCTTGGGGCCGAAAGATTCCCATCAGGAGAATACGAAGGAGTCGAAGGAGGAAAGATCCCAACACCCAGAGCAGAACAGGGTCTGGAGATTCCTCTTGCAGTCAATACCTGATCCATGAGACGAACAATGTCTATTTCGGACACGCTCCTGGAAGACCTAATCGACATACCAGAATGGGATTCAGGCCGGTCCAGAAAAGGACTGTAGGGATTGCCCAGCAAACGGGTCCACAGAAGACGAATATCTGGTCTGTGGTAATGAACTCAATGGAGCAGAGGATTCTGATTTGAATTGCATAAACAATAAAGTAGGCACCGATAGGGAACTTGGAGCCGAAGTCACAATTGGGGTAATAGTCAAAATCGGATCCGAGGTCATCAGAGCCGGAGCCTGTAAAGGCGAGGTCGGTGCCAAAGTGTCCTGAACCAAACTGGTCAGAACTGAAGAAACCATCGGTTCAGTAGCTGTCGGTGCCGAGCCTGGCACCGACAATTCAAACTTTCCAGAAACTGTGCTAGGTGCTGAAATCGGTGGCACCGAAACAGCGAGTTGATGCTCGGAGGAAGATCTACCAGTCTTAGATCGATGATTTTTGTCCCTGTCACCAGCCGGTGAAGAAGGGTCTGAGCGAGGGTGCTTCTTATCCTTCCCTGGAGGGATTGAGACCTCCGCAGAAACAGCCTCAGAGAAAGGAGAGGAAAGCAATCCTTTCAAAATCAACTTGTTGTGCCATTCATTCAACGTCCGTTGACTAAAATTCGCACAAATATCACATGGGGGAGACGCAGAAAGATGCGAGACGCCCAAACAATAAATGCATTTAAAATGCAAGTCACTGTTAGGTAATTTACCACTGCACCAAGTGCAATGTTTAAAACCTGAAGTACCCTTTTTCTCAGACATACTAACACTCGCTCAAACACAGAAAGGAGAAAAAGAGCCAGACTACCAGCAATGGTATGAAGAGTTACCACGAGGGTAGTAAAAGTAAAGAAAAGGTGAGAAAATACCAACAATGGTAAGAAAAGGAATACCTGTGGGTAGAGCTAGACTATACGAAGACACTATAAGAAAAATTATAGGAAGAAATACAAGTTTGGATAATTCAAAACTACTTAGCTGGAGAGCTCGGTGAAAATGCTGCTATATGGCTGTGCGGCAAACGAGATCTGGGGTATGGGATGAAGGGCATTGTGGGTAGTAGCGTGGCTCGAGAGTTTGATATACGCTAGCTTGGCATTTGGCCGACTCGGTTACGAGGGTTCGGAACCGCACCCATCAGTGAGGAATAGAAGAATATTAACAACTTCAGATAAAAAGTTAACAGACATCTACAATTAAAACTGAAATGCTTAGTCCACTAGTTAAAAAAAAAAAAAAAAAAAAGAAACTGATGATACAGCTGGTCTACCATCATATTATGTCTAATTGTCAACATGGCTTTTGATCAGTACAGAGTGGGTACTGGTTCCAACACAGGAAATCTCTCCTTAGACACATCAAAAACATATGATACTGTGATCATTGCTTTGTGGCTTCCTTGTGACATTGGACTTGATGCCTGCATTTGGTTTTCAGCTTTCATAGGGTCAAAGGTAAGTATTTGGCTAGCTGCCCTTAAGGGCCATTTTAAGCCTAACCAATTTCCCATTTGGTATTAGACTGACCTTACCCATCACATGGTAGAAAAGTATACTTTACCCATAGTTAGGATTAGTGGAATCATACCACAGACAATTAGAGGGGATACATGCATGGAATAAAGTATTTATGAGCTGCCTCTGTCCATTTAGTAGTACATGGGGCAGTTCTGGGGTAAATTTTCTGTTTCCCATCCATAGATCCAAGTTGCATTTGAATATGGACAGGATGAGTTTTGTTTTGTGTGTATGCAGAGTCTATTCCAGAGCAGTGGAATCTTCTGAGATATACCTGTCCCTCCAAACTGTTCTGTTGATGTTGCAGAAACAGTTTAGATCCCTAGCCAGAGTTTTTCTGATGCCGTATGACTTTCTGATTTGCAGTAAATCCATCTGTATTGGGTCCGTGGATGCCTTGTATGCAAGCGTTTCCTGCTGACAACCTGTAAAATGAGCCGGTGCTGTTCTAAAAATAAGTAACAATCTATGGCAGTAATCCACGGACCAATCCTTTGACCCCTTCCTTTTCACTTTACTCCTTAAAAATATGTATAACAGCAGGGGGAAAACCACTTCTACAAACAGTGGCAGCCAGTTAAGCAAAAATAAATATTACATTAGTATTCAAAGCAAGTTTATACCACAATGCTTCTACACAATTTGCTGCAATGTTCAGTCTTCATCCTGCTCAAATCACAGTCTGCATCAAAATGCAATGAATGTCAAGCAGAGAGGAGAACACACAGACTACAATCCAATACTCAAATCCTAAAACAATTGTTAATGCAAATCAGCTACTAAGAATATTGCATTGGCTGAAGAAGACAGAAGGAATGTTATTTCCATCCCTCTAATCCCATGACCACTTCAAGAATCCATCACCCTCAGAGACAGCCCACTCTATGCTACTGGCAAAGTGAAACTGAAATCCTCTTGTAACAGTCATGCAGCAATTGTCTTAAAGATATGCCACTGCCTTAAAATTAATGGCTTTAGGAGGATAGAATTTAAAAGTACAACTGCCCAGCTAATCCTAGACTACATATATCAATCAAGAGAGTAAACATTTCTTTCTTTCTTTATTTTACTATTTATTTTACTTATTTTACATTTTTTAACTGTGAGAGTCTGACTGGATACAAGTCCATTTTCAGTGGAGGCCGGGGAAAAAAGATCCAAGAGATACAATTTTATAGTTAACACACAATACAGACAGTACATTAAATGCTAGTAAAAGGCAGGTTACACAAATGTTGACATATGACAATCATATGGTACTTATTTTGAGACACAGTAGAGCAAAATGGAAGGGAGTACATTGGACAACATTCATGGGATACATTTCTTTCACCTCTAGAGAAGCTAAAAGTACAATTAGTGCTACAGTCTAAAGATAAGGCAGTACTATTGGTTTTATAAATATTATAGGTTTGTAACTAAACTATGAATCTGGTTGATTATAGCAATATAGTGTGTACTAGCTAGGGGTGAGACAAGAGCATAATCTGTTATTCATGAAATGATTTTTAAGTAGTTTCTTGAATTGGGTTGAGGAGTTGTTGCCCGTTATATGGGCAAGAAGGGAATTCCAGATTTTAGAAATATACTGGCTGTAGATGGATTTTCCTGCCTCATTGTTAAATTTGGTAATCTTAAGGAGATTTTGGGTGCTAGATCTTAAGGTTCTGGTGGTGGTGTAGGGTTGAAGTAGTTGTAGTGCTGGGGTGTTGTCTGAATGATGTAATAATTTGTGTGCAAGTGATAGCTGATTGAATTGAAGTGGGAGTTCTAACCAATTGAGATTTTTCTTCCCTGTCTTCATTTATGGAACAGTATAAAATGCAACATCTCCAATATCTTTATACAGCTTCCTCTTGGCAGTGCCAAAAACGTGGAACAAACTAGGCATGCACACTTTACAAAACAACTAGAAACAGACTGCATATGCCTCCAAAACTGCATTACACTATTACTGGTGTACTCACAGACATGAACTCAAGGGTTATAAGAGGTTTAACCAGTTCCCCTTTCATCACCACTATGTAACTTAAAAAACACAAAATTATATTACAGCTCAACCCTGTGTTGCAGTCAGTATAGTCAATTCTGTTACTACTTTGCCTACTCTTTGAGCCTCCTCTCTTATCTTTATCTGTCACACACAGTAATCTCTCTGTACTTTCCACTCTGTTTCCACATTTTTCTCTCTCCCACCTCAGTGCATTTCTTTCTCGGGTATGACACCTCTCAAAAGTATATAATTGATCACATTCCTATTGCTGCTTGCCTCATGGATAATCACATCATATATTCAGCATAATGGTCACTGCTACAGTAGTCTAAGCTATACAAGTTACATCTTGCTAAAGATATAAAGATATAACAGACATCTAGCTTCCAAAGCTTCTGGGCACCTTCCAAGTGCCAAAAGTGTTAGCTCAAGATGAGCTGACTAAAAAGCAGGTTTGGGCACCAAGCCCTTCAGAACTTTCCTGCTGCTGAAGAGAGCACTTTTCTGCTGATTTCTGTGGGCTGATAGTCGGCATATGCAGTCTCACTGCTTGGTAGATAAGTTCCCTTAAGGGAAAAAAAACTTTCCACATTTAATATTTATTGTTTAAACTTACTTTCTTAATAAGAAAAATGTTTCTTAAACTGAGAATATTAACATTTGTTGACTGTCACAAGACTTTACTGCACTTTTAAATATAAGTGCACTTTTGTTTTCATTAGTTTAGAAGTTGCTAAACACATTCTAAAACTCATTTTCTGTGGAGCAACTGTGGTTAATTTACTTTGCAGGGCTGACAAAGTGTACTAAAGTTCTTTTTAATGTGTTTTACTTGGGGGAAACATTTTCCCCCATCTTGTGATGGGTAGTTTCCCCAGGAAAGAGGCACCATTTTCAGCATGGCCATGGAACAAACTACTGGTCCCACAGTCTTTCTTCCAGGCACAAAAAGAAAAAAAATAACCAGACAGGCTTTGCCACCACAGTAGGCTAGTATTTTGCTTCAGCCACAGGAGGATAACACTGTTGTGGTCAAAGCTGGTTCCTCAGACCACTCATCTTTTTCCCCAGATCCCTCTGGTGCAGCACAGTCCTCTGCGTCAGTTGGAGTCCGTTTAGTGGGCAAGGGAAAACCAACTCGGTTGGTCTTGGGAGGAAGGGGCAAGGAAGGTGCCCCTGGCTAGTCAAAGTGTTATGTCCATCCCAGGGAAAGCTGCTGCTGTCATTAATACACCTATTTGCCCAATTTTTCTTGTTTAAAAAAAAAAAAAAAAACAGAAAACTAAGCATCTATCTTCTCCTGCACCAGGCCCACTGGACAGCAGCAGTTTATTAGGGTTGGCTCGCGGTCTTGTACATGCTATTGACCCTATTCATAAGGTGGTAAAAGAAAGAGGAATTTCTCTTTTCCTGAAGAGATTCAGGAAGTTGAATGTGTAAATTAATGTGAAGAGACAGATGCAAGATTTTCTCCTTAGAATTCTAATTCAGACTCAGAGGAGACCATGGTACTGGAGTTTCCCTGTCAGTTCACGATCTCTGAGACTATTTCCAGAATGTGCCATTGCTTTCAGTGGGAGACCATTTAGGTTTCTCAGTCCTTGAAAGTACTACGAGCTGTGAGAACTGGAATTCCCAGAGCCTTCACCTTCCCCCAGTGCTGTCGGCATTAGATGATGTATTTATTAAAGCCTGTGGGTTTTGTAAAAACCATCCTGCTGCACCAGAGAAAGCAGAGAGAATGTACCAAGTTCCTCAGTGTTTCAAGTTGTTATACTCTCATCAGAAACCTAACCAAGCAGCTATAGCTTTAGATAATCCAGTTTTTGTTAATTCTAACCAGACAAGAATGGGAAACAATTGATACATTTGGGAAAAGAGTCTGCTTCTGCAACTTTAATTTTTAGAATTTTTAACTGTCAGGCTCATATGTTTAAGTTTATTCTAACTAAATTGTGAAAGTATGAGGAATGCTTTAACTGCAGTTCCATCCTGTGAAGAAAAATATGCTGTGTTTTGTTTTACTTACTTCCATTTCTCAGGCCACTACTCATTGTTTAAAGTGTGTATATGACTCTGTAGAGACTGCACTGGTACTGTGTTGAGGAGGTTTGCCTGGCTGTGTTCTCAAAACCTCACAGATAACTTTAAAATAAGATTTGAAATTTTCCTTTGGATAGTGATTTAATATTTGGATGCTCTGCTACTAAGGTCATCAAAATGTGATGAGAAAGGTAAGCTGATACAGGGAATCTGTCAGATTTTTCGACCCTCCTTCTCTAAATCTTTCCAAGGGATTGTTTGCTCCCTCAACCAATTTTGGCAAGAAACAATCTCAGCAGAATTCTGATAAACAGACATTTTAAAAACAATGGAAGAGAGGTTCCAAAAAGAAAGCAGGAACTCCCTAGAACAAAAGGACAGTCAAACAAGCCAGAATGACTATATAAAAGGGCCTTATAACTTCCTCTCACCCTGACAGACCCTTGTCGCTTCCAAAAAGTCTGAATCTTCATTTCTCTCTTTGGCAACAGACAATTTGAGACAAATGGGTTCTGAGGCTCATTAAAAAGAAGTTATGTCTTACAAGAATGTTCCATCTGTGTTGTTTATCTTCTTTCATTCATCACTGATGGGTTCGCTTCCGAGCCCTTGGAACAGAGTCTGCCTTTTTACCAAGCTCGCGCCAGCCAAAAAGCACTCAAGCTAATTCTCTACCCAGAATGCCCTTCTCCCTGTTACCTCAGATCGCGTTTGCTAGAGAAACGGAAGTAAAGCCAAGGCCACTTCTGCGCAACTACCCTAGGGCACCACTTAGACCCAAAGCATCCCCCCGGAGCTTTTGGAGGGAGAAGGAGGGTGGGAAGTGATGAATGAAAGAAGATGAACAACACAGATGGAATGTTATGGTAAGACATAACTTCTTTATCTGATGTTGTTCATCTTCTTTCGATTCATCACTGATGGGACAGAATCCCAAGCTACCTTGAGGTCCATGGGCGGCCCTTATGGACGAATATTCCTGAGTACCATTGAGCCAAAGGCAGCTCTCCCTCTGGAGACCAAGTCCAATTTGTAATGATTGATAAAGGTATAAGGCTTAGCCCAAGTAGCTGCTGCACAGATGTCATCCATGGAAGCCTTGGAATGGAAAGCTACAGATGTTGCCATAGATCTAGTGGAGTGAGCTTTAACTTTTGGCATAGGTTCATTACTGAGGGAATAGATGAAACGTATGCAGTCCCTTAGCAATTTTGATAAAGTAACCTTGGAAACAGCCTCTCCCAATCTGGGCCCAGAACAGGAGATTAAAAGCTGTTCAGATTTACGGACAGGATTGGTCCTGTCTGGATAAATTCTCAATTGTCCATGTACGTCTAAAGAGTGAAGGCAGTACTCTTCTCTATTGGCAAAATTCGGAAAGATCACTGGTAGGTCAATGGTCTGGTTTATGGAGAATTCAGAAATAACTTTAGGGAGAATGGATGGGAGTCATCCAAAGTGATACTCTGTCTTTATGAAAGACCAGATAGGGCCTCTTGATACACAATGCCTGTAGCTCCGAGACTCTTCTGGCAGATGTGATGGCTACCAAGAACAAGGATTTCCAAGACAAAAACTTTCGGTCACACTTTGCAGCAAGTTCAAAAGATTTCTGAGTCAAAGACTGAAGGACTAGAGTGAGGTTCCATGGTTCCACGGGCTGTCTGACAGGAGGCCTGATATGAGAAGCCCCCTTTAGGAAAGCCTTACAAATGCGTAGAGAGATGAGGGGTGCCATCTATACCATTGTGTAAACTGGAAATAGCCACTAGATGTACTCGTACGGTAGAGGCAGAGGCTCCATTATCAAAACAACCTAGCCAAGTATTGAAGCACTGCAGCAACTGGAGCTGAATATGAGCCTAGCATGTTATCCTTGGACCAGGAGGAGAATCTTTTCCATTTATCCTGGTATAGTCTTCTGGTGGATGGTTTATAAGAGGCCAGAATGAGGTCTCGAACAGGCGAGTAGAGATTAGCTTGCCTGGCTACTAGTGGAAGTGGAGAAACCAAGCTGTCAGCTTAAGACTGGACAGATTTGGGTGACTCAACCCTTGGGAGTGAGTAATCAGATCTGGTAGAGGGTCCAGAATCCACGGCGGGTATACTAGGTGAGGCCGAAGGAAGGTGAACCAAACTTGTCGAGGACAGAATGGGGCTATGAGGATCACCTTGCATCTCAATCAAAGAGCTTTCTTTAGAAATTGTGGGATCAGAGGGCTGGAAGGATAAGCGTAAAGAAGTCCCGTGGGCCAATCATGGATCAGAGCGTCCCTCGGTGACTCCCCTTCCAGGGAAAGTGGGGCAAAATAGCTGCTGCACTTGGTGTTTGATGAAGCAAAAAGATCGCAGCAGGGCTGGCCCCAGTGACTGAAGATTGCTGACGCCACCTCAGGGTTGAGGGACCACTCATGAGATATGAGGATGCAACTGCTCAGCTTGTCCGCAATCACTTTGGAGCTCCCCGGGATATGTGTTGCTATTAGAAAGTGCTTGGAAGCTATCGCCCACTGACAAATTCTCATGGCCTCTCAACATAGGGGATAGGACTTGGTTCCTCCTTGCTTGCTGATATAGCAGACCACTGACATATTGTCTGATTGAATTGCAATTGTCCCGGAAGGGAGAGCCGAATGGAAGCCCTGCAATGCTAACAGTACAGCTCTCAGTTCCAGAACATTGATATGCAGGTGGACCATGTGCCCTGGACAGTCTTTCCCTGGAAATGGCCCCCCCCACCCGATCAGGGAAGCATCCGTGGTCATAATAGCTGTGGGCTGAGGAGACTGAAATGGACTACTCCAAAGTTCGACGTCTGGCCTCATCCATCAAAGCAGGTCCTGTTTACAGGAGCTGGTTATTCAAATCTGGTAATTGAGAGGGTGATAGTTTGGGAACCACTGACACAGAAGGAGCCATTGCAGAATCCACATGTGTAGCTTTGCTAGAGGCACTACTGGGATTGATGCTGTCTTAGAACCTAGGGCTTGAAGAACTTCCCTTGCAGAAACTGTTGTTTGTGAGAGTATCACCCGGAGTTGAAGCCTCAATCGATGGAGTCTGTGAATTGGGAGTGATACCAGACAGGAGTGAGTACTGAACACTGCTCCACTGAACTCTGTTGTGCAGGGACAAGGTTTGATTCCTCCCAAAGTATCATTATTCCCAACAATTTTGCCAGAGAGACAGTATAATATAGTGCTGTTCCCAGAAGATGCTCGGTGGGGGCGGTAAAGAGCCAGTCATCCAAATATGGAAACACCCAAAATCCATTTAGTCTCAAGTGAGTTGTTATCACTGTCATGCATTTTGTGAACACTCTGGGGGCTATAGAGAGACCGAACGGCAGGGCACGGAATTGATAATGACTGGCTCCTAGCCAGAAGCAAAGCAGACTCCTGGAGCATTTGTCCATCTTGATGTGGTAATACGCATCCTGGAGATCTACAGAGCACATCCAATTGCCTTCCCTTAAAAAGGGGAGAATGGATTGAACCGTGACCATCTGGATTTTGGTTTGGGTGACAGCCTTGTTTAGGCTGCTGAGATCCAAAATGGGTCTCCAAGTCCCCTGTCTTTTTTGACACCGAAAAGAATCTCGAGTAAAATCCGGATCCGCGCTGGTCTGGTGGGACTGGTTGGATGACTCTTTTTTTGAGAAGGTTTTATAATCTCTGAAGCTGGTTCTTCTCTTTGACTAGGTGGAATGTCAGGAAGTTTTCTTGGAAATTCTGACTGACAAGAAAGGGGAATGGTGTAACCTCTGGTGATAATGTTCTGCATCCAACGATCAGTGGTGATAGACTGCCAAGCAGCTTGGTACAGACAGAAATGACTTCTGACTGCTTCCAGAGGTAAGCAATTGGGCCACTCCTCAGGAGCACTGATAAGGCTGTCCAGAGAAAGAGTCCCTGCAGCCTTGGTTACAAGGACCCCCTCTGCCTCTATAGGGGCGTATTCTGGAATTGTTACCCCCTCTGCCTCTGACAGTATCATCACCACGTGTGGCATGGAAAGGACCTTGGGATTTCTTATGCCACATTTTCCCACTCCTCTGATTCCTGGAGAAGGTATGGTGAGGGTTGGAAAACCATAGGCCTAGGGCAGACAGGGTTTTTCTGTCTTGCTCACACCTGGCTAGTGTGTCCTTCACTTTGGAGCCAAAAAGGGATGAGGCTTCGATGAGAGCATGCAGAAAGAAGACTTGAAGGGATCCGCCAGGCCACAAACGTGCATTCTGCCATGACGCCTCATAACAATGTCTGAACCCGCTGCTCTAGCCTCCCCTTCTGTCGTGCGTGACAGCAACCTCATGGATGAATTGGATATTGATTCTAGGGTTGTGAGCTGCGAGGCCACTTTGTCCCTGACCTCATCAGACAACTGTCCTGTGAGCGCCCCAGAGAGTTCGGAGATCAAGTCCCTCTGGAGCTTCGTAAAATGTGCCAAATAATTAATGGACCATATAGCAAAGGTCCCTGATGCAAAAACATGCTTCTCAAGTCTGTCCATTGCCCGGGACTCCCTGTTAGGTGGGTGGACAGTGGGACTTTCCTCAGCCAAGTCCTTTTTCGTGGCCACTGCCACCACCATAACATCAACTGGTAACCCTTTGGACCAGTGTGGGGTCTCCTCAGGAGGGGAAAGAATTTTGCCTGGTCTCTGAGGGATTGCCTCAATGGAATCAGGGTTCTTCCAGGCGCACTGCATGACGAGCTTGACAAGCTCGTCAGCAGGCAGGGTCACCCAAGAGGTAGAAGGCCGGGCGTGAAAAGCCTGCAGGAACACAGACTCCTCAGATGAAGGGTTGGAGGGCTTCCAGTCACCTCTCTGCTTTAACATCTCCAGGAGGTCTCTGAAGGAGACATCATCAGGAGGTGACTGTGGGGACCCTTCACCATCACTGTAATCCGTGTCTTCCGTTAAGGACTCCTCGGGCTAGTCCATGTGATTCCTCTTGCACGTCTTCTTTCGAGGGTGCTCCTCAGTGGGGGTCTCTGAGGAGGACTCGGAAGAGTGGGTACCCTGAACAGGGGTGTCCTGTGGCTTCTCTGCCTGGTGTACCGGGGGGGTTGCTCTGTGACAGCTGCAGCTCAGGGGGTGAAAACTATGGTACCGACATCAAAGGAGTGCCAGAAGCAAGAGTCCTCTCCATCACGTGGAAGACAGGCCCACCCAAAGAGGGACGGGAGCCCAGAACCGAGAAAGATGACCTCAGGACCAGGGTCACACCCCACTCTGAAGAACCCACCCTCATGGATGGAGCCTCAAGCAGGATGGGCGCAGACCCGGCCATTGGTGCTTGGGACAGAACCGAGGAGAGAGGCGGCTCTATACCCTGGGCCAACACGGCCGTCCCACAATCCCCTGATTCAGGAAGGACTGGTTCAGCGGGAACCAAAGACCAAAGGGACAAACTCGGAGCAGGAGTGAGGTGCACTGTAGGCGCCAAGGTGATGGGTTCCAAGAAGGATGTCGGAGCAGAAGGCTTACGAACAGAGATGGTCGAAAGAGGAATGTAAGATGGAGTCCGTGGATAAGGCAACCCAAGTTCTGCATGTGGATGGGTCTTAGAAAGTGAGGGGATCCCCCTGGCTAACAACAGGTGGTCTACAAGATGCACCATGTTGTGTTCTGAAAGGCTCCTGGCAGATCTAGTGGATACTCCAGATGGAGAGTCAGGATGCTTGAGGAATGGGCTGTATGCTTGGCCCAGAAATGGATCTATGGAGGGAGAATATCAGGTCCATGGTGCAAGGTCTGCCAGCACCCAAGTCTCTACTTTAGAGACCGAAAGTAAAGGGGTCAAATCCAGTGAGGTCAATACAATGCTCGGTGCCGAAGTGGCACTCTGAGTCGAAACGGTCAGTTCCAAAATGGGAATTAACAGCATAGTCAAAGGTGTACCCTGAGCCGAAGTGGTGCTAAGGTTGAAATAGGCATAGTAAGGTCTATGATCAGTGCTGGAGACAGGACCGGTGCCGAAACAGGTGCCGGTTTCGATGGTTTTGAGATGGTTGGAGCCGAAGAAGATGGAGCCGAGGAGGCTGATTTATGCTCCGAAGATAATTTTGGGATCTTTGATTTCCCAGGCTTGCTCTGATCCCCCTTTGGTGAAGAAGGAACTGAGTGGAATCTCTTTTTGTCCTTAGAAGGTGGAATCTCTTTTTGTCCTTAGAAGGAGGGATTGAGACCTCCATCGCAGAAATGGCCTCTGAGAAGTGAGACTTGAGTAACCCTTTCAGAATGCGTTTATTTTTGCGCTCATTAAGAGTGCGTTGGCTGAAGCTCTGACAAATGTCACATGGAGACTGCACTGAGAGGTGGGCCACTCCCAAACAGTACACACAGTCATCATGAGAATCACTGTTGGGTAACTTGCCCTTACAAGAAGTACAATGCTTAAAACCTGAAGTACCCTTCTTATCCGACATCTTGGTAGAAAAAAAAAAAAACACCACAGGTCAACTGTATAAATCCAACTATAAAGAAGTCAACTCCATTCAAAAAATCACAAATATAACAATACACTAGTAGAGAAGAAAAGGGGAAACGTCTGAAATAAAGATAAGAACCAACAGGCTAAACAGGAGAAACAATACCAACTATGGTATTGAACAAATACCACAAGGGTAAGGAAGAAAAGGCCGAACCATCAATGGTACTTGAAAGTTTACCAACAGTAACACAGGTAGAGAGGAAAGAACAAGGTTAGACAGAAGAGATGAAACTAAAGATACTAATCGCTTAGTAAAATATGAAGATATCCAAAACTTTTTACACAAAATATCAAAAAAGATTTCACGTAGCTGAGAGCTCAGCTGAAACGCAGCTTTACGGCTACGCAGCAAACAAAATCTGGGGTAACAGGGAGAATGGCATTCTGGGTAGAGACTTAGCTTGAGAGTTTTTTAGCTGGCATGAGCTTGGTAAAAAGGCTGACTCGGTTCAGAGGGCTCGGAACCGAACCCATCAATGATGAATCGAAAGAAGATTAACAACATCAGATGCAAGGTTACAGATGGCAGTGGGAAGAAATTATTCTTTTGTTGGAAGTTATTCCTCACCCATCAGATCAACCCCCTCTGTTTCCTCCTGTCCTACAACACATGCTGTCTCAAGGGATAATAGAAACTGTTCCTCCTTCTAAGTTGGGAAAAAGGTTTTTTATTCAAGAATGTTTTTGGTGCCAAAAAAAATGCCTGGAGACCAGTTCTGGACCTTTCTTTCCTAAAAAAAAGTATGAGACAGTGCCAGAGTTCAAAATGCTTTCATTACAACCAGTTACCCCTTATCCTCATTTAAATCTAAGGTTCAAAAAAATTCAAAAGGTGCTTATAAAATTCCTATTTATCCAGATTTCAAGTGTTTAAGGTTTTGTGTGTCTGATCACATTATCAGTTCTCTGCCTTACCCTTTGGGTTATCTACTGCTCCAAGAGTGTATACAAATTGTCTAGCTCTTGTCAAAGATAACTGCTATGTATCCACATTTTTCCATACTTAGATGACTTGCTTATCTTCTTCAAACTGTCAGGACTCTCTGTCTTCAGTGATAGATCACACAGACAGACTGGAATTCCAAGACAACATACAGGAGTCTTTTCTGACTCCATCACACAGGATTGTGATCCTAGGGTATCTGGTAGATACCTCAGTACAAGGCGCTTTTTTCCATAGGGAAACAAAACTATCTAATCCAGAGGTTTTCCACCAAGTCTTTGGTCACTGTGGGGGAATACATCATGATTTTGGGTCTCATGGCATTTCTCATTCTCATGACATCTATTGCAAGTCACCACATGAGAAAGATAGAATGGTATCTGACTTCTAATTGGTCCCAGCACTAATACCAATTACTTTTCAGATTTCAATCCTGAGCTTTATGAGAAGAGAAACCACTTGGAGGAAAGAGCAAATATCCCTTAATCATTTGCCTGCTTAAGTAATCTTTATCTGGCTGACATTTGCTGATAAAGAATAGACCATTGCATCACTAACATCTATTGAGAATTCTCATGTGAAATCTGCTAAGAGAGCTAGCACTACAGCCACAGACATTGATCCCAAGGCTTGAAGAATCAATCTGGCTGAGACTGTGCAATTTTGAATTATCTTTCTGACCTAGATTCTGAAGAGAAGCTGTCACTGAGACAATCTTTAAAACCGCTCCTTATGAACTCCACTGTCTGAGATGGCTGTAACTGAGATTTGCTATAATTTATGGTTATTCCTAGAGGGAATCACGTCAGAAGTACCTGGTCTCGAGCTGTTATCAGTAGATGCCTGGTCAGGGCAGTAATGAGCCAATCATCCAAGTACAGAAACACTCGGACTCCCTGCAGTCTCACTACTACTTCGCATTTGGTGAACACCCTGGGGGCTGTGGTGAGGCCAAAGGGCAGTGCACTGAACTGATATTGACTGGCTCCCAAGTCAGAAGACTAATTTGTTCAGACTTCTGAGATCCAAAATTGGTCTCCAGTTCCATTTGCTTTGGCACTAAAAAGAATCTTGAGTAAGTTCCAGAGTCTATCTCTTCAGGTGGGACCTCTTGGACGACTCTTTCTAGCAGCTTTTGTATTTCTTATGCTGCTGCTTTCCTCTAACTGGGTGGAACATCAGGAATTTTGCAAACAGGTGGAGATGGTAGGGAAAAGGGAATTATATAACCTCTGGAAATAATCCTCTGCACTAATGTAACTTTGTAACGTCTAGCCAGGCTCTCTGGTGCAGGGATAAACTACCCCTGACTGCCTCCACAGGTGGACAATCAGGCTTTCTTTCAGGAGTGCTGTAGGGTCTGTCGAAGAAGGAATCTCTGCCTCCCTAGTTCTGTGGGTCTCCTCTGGCATCTTTCATTCGAGTTTCTCCCTCTGTCCCTGGGGGAACTACCTCCACGGGGATCCTGGAAAGGACCCCGGGACCTCCTGAACTACATTTTCCAACTGCCTCATTGATTCCTGGAAAAGGTCTTTTGAGGAGTCGAAAAATGTACACCCACTGCAGACAGGGTCCTTTCCATCCTGTTTGCACCTGGAGTGTGTGTCCTTAACTTTAGGGCTGAACAAAGAGCTTCTATCAAAAGAAGCATTGATGAAAGAAGACTTGGGCTCCACAAAGTCACAGGCATGCCTCCTAACAGAAATGCCTGTACCTGCTGCTTTTGATGTACCTTCAGCCTCATGTGAGATAAGCCTCACAGATGAGTCAGTGATCAAAAGAAGGGTGGCCAACTGCAAGACCATAGAATTCTGGGCCTCAGGAGTACTGGTCCCTGAGAGAGAGAGTGAGTTTGAAAGTTCTTT
Source organism: Protopterus annectens (assembly GCF_019279795.1). Lineage (NCBI taxonomy): Eukaryota > Metazoa > Chordata > Ceratodontiformes > Protopteridae > Protopterus > Protopterus annectens. The sequence goes on along the minus strand of NC_056743.1, from coordinate 1,356,284,243 downwards.
AATCAGATCCCTCTGTAGCCTCATGAAGTGTGCCAAATAATTCAGCGATATGAGTGCAGATGTAAGCATGCACATGCTTCCCAAATCTGTTCAAAGCCCTAGACTTCCTGTTAGGAGGATGGACAAAAAACTCTGCTCCACAAGTTCTTTCTTGGTGGTCGTCATGACGACTATGGCATCTATGGGAACTCCCTTACTCCAAAAATCCTTTCCTGTAGGTGGTGCCAAAATCTGGTCTGGTTTCTTGGGAACTGGCTCAAATGTGTCTTGTTCCTTCCGCTCCCACTTAAAGATCAAATCAATGAGCTTATCAATGGGTGGAGTCACACAGGAGGTAGACGAGCCACACTCATAGGCCTACAGGAATATAGATTCTTCTTTGGAAGGAGTATTGGTAGAACAACCACCCCTCTGCTTAAGGATTTCTAGGATGTCTCCAAATGAGATGTCTTCAGTTGGAGATCTTGAGGAGCTTACCCAGTCAACAAAATCTGCATCTTCAGTGACAGACTCCTGAGGGGAGTCCAAGTGCCTCCTCTTGCACTTACTCTTCCTAGGGACTTCTTCAGTGGAGTGTTCCAGAGAAGTATCTGAAGAAAAAAGTTATGCACTTACCATAACTTAGCATCTGTGTTATCCTATGTCACTACTCATCACTTCTGGGTCATAGGATCCAAATTCAGATCCGAGCCGGCAACTTTTCAGACAGATCCTAGGCTCGAGCACCTCCCACTCCCATAATCATTTGCTGCCCTCTAACTCCTCAGACAGAGTTTGTCCCAAAGCTAGAAGACAGTCAGAGTAGACCTGAACCACCAGATAGGACATCTCCACTTCGTCTAGATCCAACAGGATGGGGGAAGGAGAGAGGAATAGTGATGAATAGTGACATAGGATAACACAGATGCTAAGTTATTACATAACTCTTTATCTGCTCTTATCCATGTCACTATTCCTCACTTCTGGGTCACAGTCCACAGCTACCATACAATCCTGGGTGGCCTCATGGAAGGATATGCTGGAGAACTGTAGAACCAAAGGAAGCCCTATTCCTGGAAGCTAGATTGAATTTGTGATGAGTAATGAAGGTGTGAGGAGTACAGCAGGTGGCTATAGTGCAAATTTCATCTAAGGAATGTCACGCTAAACAGACAGCTAACACAGCCACAGATCTAGTGAAATGAGCTCTAACAGGTCGTGGTAAAGGCAATCCCTTAGCAGTATAAACCATAGAAATACATTGGGAGATCCAATGAGATATTGTAGTCTTGGAGTCCGCCCGACCCAGTCTGTTAACAGAGAAGGCCACAAACAGTTGGTCAGATTTGCAAAAGCTCTTTGTCCTGTCTAAGTAGAATTGTAACTGTCTATGCACATCAACTGTTTGCAGCATATACTCTCCTTTATTGGAATGGTTGGGAAAGAAAACTGGCAATTTAATTCAAATTTGCTTCAGTGGCTACCTTGGGCATGAAAGAGGGATTAGTCCTGAGAGCCTCTCTCTCTCTCTCTCTATGAAAAATCATGTATGGAGGCTTCAATGAGAGAGCCTGCAATTCAGAAACTTGTCTTGCTTATGTTATAGCCACCAAAAAGGTGGTCTTCCAAGACAAAAACCTAATGTTGCAAGTTGCAGCAGGCTTGAAAGGACTCCATGTAAGAGACTGCAGCACAAAGGAAGGTCCCAAGGGGGGGGGGATCTTTGGTAAGAGGCCATAGCAGAAAGACACCTTTCAAAAAGGCCTTACAAAGGCGAGAAGAAAAAGCAGGTTCCTCGCAAACAAAAATTAGAGATGGCCGCCAGCAGCAGCTTAACAGTGATGAAACTGGCCCCATCCTGAAAGAGAGAAGACAACAATAAGATAATGTTTGGAATGGGACCTGAAAGGGGATCCAAATTCCACTGATGGACCCAGATAGAAAATCTTTTCCATTTACTATGATAGACCTTTCTGGTGGTAGCCTTCTGAGACGGCAGAATGATGTCTCTAATGGGAGAGGCAAGCCTGGACTAGTTTAGAGTTATGGGAAGTGGACAAACCACGCAGTCAGATGAAGAATCTGAAGGTTTGGGATCAGAAGACGAGAGGGGTATGCTATCAGATCCTGAAGGGGATCCAGTACCCAAGGGGGGTACCTTCAGATGAGACCTGAGAAGGGGGAGAACCAGACCTGCCAAAGCCAGAAGGGGCAATGAGGATCAAGGGAGCCATGAGGCATCGAGTTTTCTGAAGCACTCTGGAAATGAGAGGTATAGGAGGGTAAGCATAAAAGAGACTCAGAGGCCAATTGTAAATTAGAGCATCCCAGGGGAACTCCCCGGCTGGGGCAATCAGGGTGAAATACTGGCTGCATTTGTGATTGAGAGGGGAAGCAAACAGATCGCAACTCAGCTGACCCCAGTAAAGGAAGATCTCTCTTGTTACAGAGGAATTCAGGGACCACTCATGAGGACTCAAGATTGCTCTGCTGAGCTTGTCTGCTAGAACACTGGTCTCCCAAGGACTGTATGTTACAAGGAGAAAGTGCCCAGAGGATATTGCCCATTCCCACACTCTCATGGCCTTACGACAAACCAGATATGAACGTGTGCCCCCTCGTTTGTTGATGTACTACACAAGCGCCATGTTGTCCAGTTGCACTGCAATGGTACCCAGAGGAAGGCAGTCCTGAAAGGTTTACAATGTGAGAAGAACTGCCCTCATCTCAAGTACATCTATGTGCAGTTTGGTCTCTGTAGGCGACCACGCACCTTGGACCATCTTTCCATGGCAATGCCCACAAGGAGATTGGGAGACCGAATCCACCAAAGAACATGATGCCTGCACACTGAAGTGAGGCGGATGGCAGCTGTCATTGGGTGAGACAGAGAAGACCACTGGACCACTAGAGGCCACTGTAAAACCCTCATGTAAAACCTGGCTAACGGCACCAGATAGACTCCCACCATGGATCCCAAGGCCCTGAGAATGAAGCGGTCCCGAGGATAAGAGAGATCTAGGAGGCACTGAACTTGAGATCTGATTAGTTGTACATACCTGGGAGGTAAACACTGCAGTCTCTGACACAGTGTCAAGCTAGATGCACATAAACTCCAAGTTCTGGGTTGGAATAAATTTGACTTGGTTAGATTCACTATAGTTCCTGGCTGGTCGAACAGGTGAAGAAGGTACTGAGTTGGCTTTGACCAGTCGATGTTTTATGGGAGCTGTGAGGAGTCAATCGTCGATGTAAGGAAACACCTGTAATCCCTGCAGTCTCAGGTGAGTTGCCACCACTGACACGCACTTGGGGAAGAACCCGGGGGGGCTGTGCAGAGACCACAGGACAGGGTCATGAGCCAGTAATAACTGGCCCCTATGGGAAAGTGGAGATGTCTCTGGGTCACCTGTGTATTTTTATATGATAGTATGACAGTACACATCCTGGAGATCCACAGAGCACATCCACTAATCCTTGTGCAGAAGGGGCACGATGGACTGGACAGTGACCATCTGGAACTTCAACTTCTTGACGGAAAGATTCAACTCTCAAGTCCAGGATTGGACGTAGGTCCCCCACTTTCTCTGGCACCAAAAAGAAGCAACAGTAAGTCGAGGATCCTCGTCGTCCTGGTGGGACCTCTTGGATGGCTCTCTAATAAAGAAGCATGATCATTTCTTGCTGAGCAAACTCCCTCTGACAGGATGGCACATCAGGGAGAAGTTTCTTGACTGGTGGGGTGGGAAAAGGGAATAAAATAGCCCCTGGAAATAATGCTCAGCACCCACCGATCTCTTGTGATGTTTGACCAGTCCAAAGAGTGCAGAGACAAATGACCCCCAACTGCCTCCAGTACAGTCTGGCAACGCATCAGGAGCACTGAAAGGGCTTGTCAGAGAAGGGTTCTCTGGGGCCCTGATTTTGCAGATCCCCTCTGCCTCTAGGGTGGCATCTACCACTGAACCCTTTCTCTTGACCTCTAGAAAAGGGTTCATCCCAAGCCTCCAGAAAAGAAGACTGTGACTTTTGGAAAGTACAGTTTTGTACCTACCATAAATGTAGATGTTTGAGTGTACACCCTGCTGCAGTCATCATACTTGAGTTATCCTGTCGTCAGGCGGTCCCGCAGTCGGCTGGAATTACAAAGTCTTGGTCCGGCGTTGGTTGCTGTCGCTTCTTCCCTGACGTCAGTGCGCCAGGGGTATATATAATGCAACCGACGCCATTTTCTTCAGTTTTTCTTGTCAGGTGCCCCCAAAAAGGTGGTCAGTAATTAGGACCAAATTGAGTAAACTTGCACAAACACAAAATCCCTTCAGCTATAAGCAAATACATCAGGAAGGTATTGAAGAGATTTAGCCAGTAGGTCAGAGGGGATGGAGGGAGGGTAACCTGGACTGCAGCAGGGTGTACACTCGAACATCTACATTTATGGTAGGTACAAAACTGTACTATGTTCATCGTGTTACCCTGCTGCAGTCATCACACTTGGGTTGAATCCCAAAGCTAAGGATGGGTGGAGGTATCATAGAGGGTTAGAGGAGGCTAGAAGGCCCTGCAGAACTGCAGTGGCGAAGCCCGCCCTGGTCTTAGAGTAAAGTGGTAAGTGATGGTGTTTGGTAAAGGTGTGTACTGAACTCCAAGTTGCAGGTTCCAAAATCTTCTTGGTTGGAACCCCCCTGAGAAAGGCTGTAGAAGTAGCTGTTGCCCTGGTAGAGTGGGGCCTAATGGTAGCAGGAACTGGTTTTCCATGATGGGTGTAGCAAAAACGTATGCAATGACCTATCCATTTGGAAATGGTTTGCTTTGATATAGCCTTCCCTTGAGAAGCTGTAGCATAGGATACAAAGAGCTGGTCAGATTTTTTGAAAGCCTTAGTTTTGTCCAAGTAGTAACGAAGTTGCCTGTGAATGTCCAAGGAATGCAGGAGTCTCTCACCTTTGTTCTGTGGATTTGGGAAGAAGGTGGGTAAGTGGATGGTTTGATTTAAAGCCACACTGGAAACCATCTTAGGCATAAAGGAAGGATTAGTTCGTAGAGAAACCCTGTCTTGATGAAAAATGAGGAAAGGTTCCACTGCCATTAGTGCCTGTAGCTCTGAGACTCTTCTAGCTGAAGTTATTGCTAGCAGCAGGGCAGTCTTCCATGATAGGAAATGAAGATCTGCAGAGAAAGCTGGTTCAAAGGGCGGTAGCGTTAGTTTTTCCAGAACAAAATTGAGGTCCCATGTTGGTGTAGGTGCTCTCCTGGGGGGTCTGTTTTTTGCCCCTCTGAGGAACTGCCTTAGAAGTGGATGCGAAAATAAGGGTGGATCCGTGTTGTAGTGGGCCGAAATAGCTGAAGCATGGATTTTAATGGAGGAGAAAGAAAGTCCTTTGTACAACATCTCAGTTAAATACTGTAGAATGTGAGGCATGTGAGGCTGAATTGTGTCTTGGCCTTTAGATTGGTTCCAGGCACAAAACCTTTTCCATTTGTCCGAATAAGCCTTCCTGGTGCTTGGCCTCCTATCTTCCAGAATAACACCCATAACTGCTTGGGAAAGAGGAGCTGGCTGGATGCTTAGTTGATTTGCCATGCAGCCAGATTTAAGGTTTTGAACTGGCTGTGAAGAATCTGATTGTTTTGTTGTGTGAGTAAATGGGAAATTTGTGGTAATATCCATGGTGGGCCGTGGGCCATATTCCTCAATAGCAGGTACCAGTGCTGGCGTGGCCAGTCTGGGGCTATGAGAATCAGTCGAGGCCTCTCCTTTTTGACTTTCAGAAGTACCTTTGTGAGGAGAGGCAATGGAGGGAAGGCATATACTGTCAGGTTTTTCCAACTGAAAGAGTGCGTCCACTTTCCACGCTTGATAGTGAAGTGCCCTTGTACAAAGTTTTGTTAGTTGATAGTTTTGAGGGCTGGCAAACAGGTCTATGTCTGGAAGGCCCCATTTTTGAGTTATCATTGTAAATACTTGTGGATCTAGTTTCCACTCGTGGGGATCCATGATGTTTCTGCTGAGGTCGTCTGCCAATGTATTCTTCTGTCCTGGCAGGAACTGAGCTTGTAACTGAACTTGGTAAGCCAGAGCTGTGTTTCATAAGATCATTGCTTGCCTGCACAGAGGGTAGGAGTGAGTACCCCCTTGTTTGTTTATGTACCACATTACTGTGGTGTTGTCCGTCTTTATTGTCAGTTGTCCTGGATGTAATAGATCCTTGAAGGCTGTCAGAGCTTTCTGTACAGCTAGCATCTCTTTTTGATTGATGTGCAGATTCCTTTGATCTGCAGTCCATATGCCTTGAATGCACTGTCCTGCCACGTGAGCCCCCCAGGCGTAATCTGATGCATCTGTTATGATAGTTTGCCTGGCTGGGGGCAAGGTGAAAGGCTGACCCTTGTTGAGGTGACATGTCTGTGACCACCATAGAAACTCCTGTTGTAGGCAGGGAATGAGAGATATCATTGTGTCCAAGCTGTGGCTGTGTTGAGACCATATGCTTTTTAGGTACCACTGTAATTTCCTCATATGCAGCTTTGCAAATGGTATTAGTAGTATGCAAGATGCCATGAAGCCCAAGGCCTGCAGAATATTTCTTGCAGTTAATTGGGCCTTTGTTGCCATTGTTTTGAAATATTGAGTCAGTTGTAGTTGTTTGTCTAGCGTCAGATAAGCCTTCTGGGCTGTTGTATTCAATCTGGCACCCAGGAATGATAAGCCAAAGGACAGTGCAGAGAATTGGTAATGGATTGAACCTGCAATGAAACGGAGGTATCTTCTGCAACTTTGTCTGATAGGGACATGCAGGTATGCCTCCTTGAGGTCCAACGTTACTAGCCATGCTTCCTTGCCCAACATGGGAAGAAGCTGCTGTAGTGTTAGCATCTTGAATTTGGGTACTTGCAAGTAGGTGTTTAGAACTGAAAGGTCCAGAATTGGTCTCCAGGCATTGTCCTTTCTGGGCACTAGAAAAAGTCTCGAGTAAAATCCTTGACCTTGCTCTCGAGTAGGTACCAGCTGAATGGCTTTCATGTCCATGAGAGCTGTAATTTGTTTTTGTGCCTCTGCCCATTGATTTTGTGGCAGGTTTGGCATTCCTCTTTTCATTGGCAAGGTGTGAAAATGGAATCTGTATCCTCGTAAAATTATGTCTAGGACCCATTTGTCCTTTGTGACAATGTGCCAGTTGTCTGAAAAAAGTGCGAGTTTTCCTCCCAAGGGGGCTGCCAAGAGAGTGTTGCTTGGCCAGATGAGGTGCAAGTCATTGAGTTTGCCTTCTGGTAGATTGGGACCTGTCTTCTCCTCCCTTCTGTGTTGTAGTGCCCCATTGGCGAGGTTTGTACTGGGCTTGTGGTTGTCCTCTGCCCCTTGGGCGTCTGTATTTACCCCTCTGTGGTCTGTCTGTAGCTGGAAAGGACCAATTTTTGTTGGCCAGTTTCTGCTGAAGCGAGGGCTGTACCTGTAGGAAATCTTTGACTGTCTGCATAGATTTTGCCTTATCCTCCATTTTCTTTAAGACTTCTTCTGCTTTAACTCCAAAAAGAACATCCTGCTGTAAGGAAGCATCTAGAAGTTTTGCTTTAACATGATCAGGTAGAGTTTGTTCCTTTAACCAAGCATGCCTACGTATAACAGACCCAGTGACAGCTGCTCTGCAGGAGGCCTCCAAAGAATCAAACCCACATTGTAAGGTATGTTTGCCCACCTGTTCAGTGGCATGCAACAGATCCTGCTTTTCTTTCAATTCAGATTGTTGAGGGAGAGTGGTCATTTTTTGCTTTAACTGAGAGATTAGAAATTGCTGATACTTAAGCATGTGAAATTGGCAATTTAGTGCTGTCATAGCTAGAGTGGCTGAGGTGTAAACCTTTTTCCCCCACCTGTCTAGTGCTCTGGAATCCCTCTCAGAAGGTACAGGATTTTTAGCCATAGAAGCCTTAGCCCGCTTGGGACCCTGGGAGACTGTCTCTGGGTCAGCAACAGGGCTTTTGTAAAGAAATTTGTGGGAATCAGGCACTCTATAATATCTGTCAGGCTTAGCCGGAGCAGGAGGAAGAGAATCAGGGTTAAAACTGGATTCTAAATAAACATCATCCACAATGTCTAAAACTGGTGGGATGGCAAGTGGTCTGTGTTGGGGGAGTAAAATAAACTCTCTGAGCCTTTTCTTAGAGTCAGAGTAGTCCTGACCTTCCCAGTGAAAATGTTCCCTCATAGTGTGTAAAGTTTCCCCAAAGGAGTAGTCTTCAGGAGGAGAAGCTGAGGGAATGGAATCCTCAGCATCAGAACCTTCATAAGGGGAGAAAGAGTAATCTTGGTCCTCAGAGGAGTCTGAAGAAATGGACACTTGTTCAGAGGATGCATAATCTTCCTCTTGTCTAGTCCTTTTGTGAGGAGGGGGCTGGGAACCCCTGATTAAAGTGATCAAATCTTCAGCCATTTTGAGCATCTGTTTCTTAGGCATGGGGCCTTGAACAGGGGACTGAAGTGCAGTCTTTTTAGATTTAATAGGAGTCTTCGTCTTAGAAAACGATTTAATGGTGAGCGTCGTCGGACTGAAAATGCCTTAAGAAACCGATGGCGTTTCTGCAGCACCGACATCTTTTTCAGCAATGTCGTCGGTAGGGCCTGCACTAAATGGCTGTGTTGGCCTGGTACATTCCGTCAAAAATTCTGAAGCGGTCTCGGGTTCCAGATCTGCGGTAGTCAGGGGCTGCGTCGGAGCCTCATTGAGGACCGGAGACCGGGCCAGTCGAGGCCTCGGAATCTGGCTTAGGCCTGGGCTGTCTGTCCTTATCCTTGCGTTTTTTGTGCACGCCGGTAGTCGGTTGCTCCGACTGCATGGTGTAGTTAAATTTCCTACCGAAGTAGTGCCGTGCGAAATCAAAGCGTCTTTTAATAGTACGCTTATTACACCTAGCACAAAAACGACAACTAGTGACGTTGTGGTCTGGGCCTAGGCAAAGTATGCAAAAAGAATGAAAATCCTTATGAGGTATTTGCTTCCCACAAGAAATACAATTATTAACTTTTTCTGACATTGGTCTGAGGCAAGAAAAGTTTCCCCAACGGGGTACTTAGCTTTATAGAAGACTTCGGTCTGAAATTCGAAAATCTCAGTAGTCGGCCGACCGGCACTTGCGAACTGCTTCTGCTTCGGGCACCGCACGGCAAGAAAGACTGGAGAAAATGGAGTCAGTTGCATTATATATACCCCTGGCGCACTGACGTCAGGGAAGAAGCGACAGCAACCGACGCCGGACCAAGACTTTGGAATTCCAGCCGACTGCGGGACCGCCTGACGACAGGATAACCCAAGTGTGATGACTGCAGCAGGGTAACACGAACATCCACAATTTCTTACTTTCTCATTGTGTCTTAGAAAAGGACCTCTGAGGGGTAGAAAATTTGATTCCCACAGCCAACAAGGTCTTCCCTTCTTGATCACTATGGGTCAGTGTGAATTTGACTGATGGACCAAAGAGAATTGATCCACGATAGCATCAACTGGAACTCCCTTTCACCAAAACTGTGGGTGGACTTAAGAACTTGTCCACTCGTTTGGGCACTGGCTCCACAGTATCGGGCTCCTTCCATGACCTGTTGGCAATAAGGTCTATCAGTTCATCAACAGGGGAGAAACCCAGGTGGTAGATGGTCTCGTCCCGAATGCCTTCAGGAACATGGACTCCTTGGAGAATGTGGGCTGGGAGGACCACCCACTCTTCAGTTTGAGGATCTCTAGGATGTCTCCAAAGGTGACTTTTTCGGGCGAAGATCTGGGGGACCAGTGCCCTTCACAGAGGTCTGTATCTTCAGTGAGAGACTACATTGGAGAGTCTAGGTGCCTCCTCTTACACGACCTCTTCTGGGGCACATCCTCTGAGGAGGGCTCAGGTGAGGACCCAGAAGAGTGGGGAACCCCAAGTGGGGTAACTCTTCCTTGAAGGCTGGTTTGGGAGGGCGGACCGGGAGCAGGATGAGAAGGCTTAGCTCTCAAAAATGAGGAGGACTGGGAAGGGCCTGAAAGGCAGGGGAGGCAGCTCTAACAGTGGAGAAGATCCTCTCTACTACACAGAAGGCTGAAGGGCTGGACAATGCCCCCTCCCAATCCCTGGCGGCAAGACCACTGACAAGAGGGAGTACAGCATGCCACCCCCTCAAGACTGCCGGATAATACCTGCCCCAAACTATCGAGAGCTGAAGCACCGAGGAGCAGAGACTGGTCTGAAAAAAACTTGACTGGAACTCTCTCCCAAGGACTCCGGAATGACTGCTCAGGTCTGCGACCAATTCTGCTCCAAGGGAGGAAGAGCAGAGCCGGACAGGGACTCTGACAGGGTAGGAGTAGAGACAAAATGGGCTCTAGGAGTCCCTGTTGCATCTTCACTGCGCACCAGGTCCTGAAAGTCCGAAACCACCTGGGTCATAGGTTGGTACTAGGCTATCAGCCCTAGGGCCTATACAAGCCTAGCCATAACAATTCCCTGGCTATTTCTTCCCACACTATTTACTTCCCTGGACCCATGTCTAGCAGGGCGACTGATGTGATCCCAGGGGTGAATTCCCTTTCTCCCATCCAATCGTCAAGGTTCCTTTTGAAGAGGGCCAAAGAGGCACTCTGCTTGACATGTATTGGCAATCTATTCCAGAGTCTGGGGAGTCTCTGGGTCAGGAACCTATCCCTCCAGTATGTTTTGTTTATTGTGATGACAAGGTTTAGATCCCTGGAGCGTGTGGCTCTGAGGGATTGGGATTTCTTTAAGTGTAGCATGTCCAAGACTTCTGGGTTTGACATGGCCTTGTATGTTAAGCAGAGATCGCCTCTGAGTAGACTATATGCGACAGTATAGCTGGAGTTTTTTAAGGCGGTCAGCGTAGGGCATCTGCTTTAGGCCTGTGATTCTTTTAGTGAGGTATTTCTGCGGCCTTTCCAGTTGTCGCAGATGTCTTGAGAGGTACATACCAAATGGGGCGTTGTATTCTATAATGGGTTTAATGAGGGATGAGTACAGTGGGACAATGACCTCCTTTTTTCTAGATGAAAAGCCCTTAGTGATGAGGTGTGCCACATAGAAGGACTTCCTGACTGTTGTGGTGATGTGGTTATCGAAGGTGAAACCACTGTCCACCTGTGTCCCTAAGTCTCTTATCACACGTTCGGTGTTTAGTGCACTGCCACCTATATGGTAATTCACGGATACATGTTTTTTCTCAAATGGGATAACTATACATTTCTTGGCATTAAGCTTGAGCCTATGGCTCTGGCACCAAGCATTTGTTTCTGTAAGGCCTTTTTGTAGAGTATCCACATCATTTGGGGATTCAATAATGGCTCCCAGTTTGCAGTCATCTGCAAACTTTGTTAGCCAGAGTCCCTTAGTGTTGGCCTGTACCTCAGAGAAGTAGATGCCAAACAAGAGTGGTCCCAGGACTGAACCCTGAGGTACTCCACTTGTCACTTGTCTGGAGCTGGATTTGGAGTCGGCTACTTTTACAGTGTGGGTTCTATCAGTAAGCCAGTTAGCAACCCATTGGGTGACGTAGGGATTAATGCCCAGCTTAGTAAGTTTATCTATGACTCTAGAGTGGGGGATGGTGTCAAACGCCTTGGCAAGGTCTAGATAGGCTGTGTGGACCACCTTACCCTTGTCCATGGCTCTGGACACTGATTAGAAGTCGTCAATCAGGTTCAGGAGACAAGATCAGCCCTTCACGAACTCAAACTGGGTGGGGTCCAGTGTTTGAAGGTTGCCAATGTCTTAGTTTACAAGTTCCATGATAATACACTCCATGGCCTTGCAGATAAGGCTCGTCAGACTGATGGGATGGTAGTTTCCAGGATCCAAGGTGGATCCCCCCTTGTGGAGTGGGACAACTGTAGCTCTGGGCCACTCAGTGGGCACAAAACCTAAGGTGAGGCTAGATTAAACATGACACTTAGGTGAGGTGCCAGTTCATGTAGTACACAGCCCGGGATGTCATCTGGTCCCATGGATGCTGTATTCTTAGCTTTGGAGAGTGTGTTTTTTACCTGTCTGGCCATTATTACCGGAATTTGGCAATCTTCCGGTATTGAGATGGGCCATTTAGGGGGTGAGAGGGGGGGTGAAGTTAGCACGGAATCGATCTGCTAGGATATTGGCAATATCCTTGGGATCAGTATATTTAATGCCATTCTGTTTTAGCTTAGAGCAGATCTGAGCATTGCCATTTAGATTCTTGACAGTTATAGAATGCCTTGTGGTTGTCTTTGGAATCTTTGGCAATTTTATTTTCATAACTAGCTTTGGAGGATTTTATGAGGGATCTCAGTTTCTTACTGAGGCTGGTAAGGGAGTTTTTTGCATCCTGGGATTTTCCTCTTTTCTGCAACAGTTTCTTCCTTTTGTTGTAAAGTTTGTTTATGGCAGGGGACCACCAGATTGGCTTCCTTTTTTTGGATAAGAGCATCTTGGTTCTGTTTGGGATGGCACGACTCATGCATGAGTGGATGTGCTCGTACAGTGCCTTAGTGTAGGATTCAGCAGTTGAAGTTTCAGTTCCCATCTGCATGGGTGTCATGAAGTTTGTCACTTCTGACTTGAGTAGCATGAAGTTGTCTTTGGAGAAGTTTTTTATGGAGGTTTCCTTACTGGGGGGTGGGGGTGGGATGTGGATGTTAAGGGTGATTAGCTTATGGTAGACCTGACTAACGAGGGGGTGACCATCGGTGTGGAGCATCGATTTTCCATGTTGGCAATGACCAGGTCTAGGATACTGGAGCCCCTGGTGGGACTATGAATTAGCTGATCCAGGGAGTTGGAATTTATGAATTCCAAGAACCGTTGGGCAAAGGTGTTGGTACATGAGTAGTTTTCCCAGTTAATGGCAGGGTAGTTAAAATCACCCAGTATTAGGGTGTTTGGTTCTATCTTATATTTTCCAGTATGTTTAGAAAGGTGTAGTGAGAATCCTGGGGTATGGTGGGGGATCTGTAGCAAGCTACAATTTGGATTGCAGTCTTACCTAGTGTTAGTTGCACCTGGAGAATTTCAGATGCATTGTGTTGGGCAACTAGCCTGGTGGTGTGAATATCCTTGGTGAATATTGACACTCCTCCACCTTTAGTGTTTCGGTCCTGGTTTGGTGGCCGAAAAGTGTGGTAAGAGTTGTAGCCTGGTATTGCAGGGGTGCTCTCTGTAGCCTTGAACCAGGTCTCAGTTACTGCACAGATATCGATGTTCTCCATTTTTAGGAGTGCCTCGAGAGAGGAGATTGAAGTGTATGGGCAGGGAAGCACTCCTGTCTGGATGTTCAGGTTCAGGGTATGTACGAAGTCCCAACTCAATTTGAGTCTTGAGGAAAGACCTCATCATCTTGTCCATGTTGGAAGAGAGCAAGCTCCTGGAAGACGTAGAAGAGGCTGATGACCTAGATGGGGATGCATGTCTAGACCCAGAGGACCTCCTATACCTCTCAGAAAAATGGCTTCTGTGCCTGGGAGCTGTAAAATACTGTTCTGGGCCAGAACCCAATGGAATGTCCCCAATCAAGATGGGATCAGACTCTGGTCCCGGATCTGTCTGCTTCAGATCCGAGGGCAACTGGGGATCCGAGCATTTAGATGTCAAACACCTTGGATCGGAAGAGGTCAGATCCATGGCATGTCTAGTCTGGGCCGGATCCGAAGGACTCTATCCAGAGGCCTTGGATCCAGGAGAAGACTGCCAGGACCTCGGATCCAAAAGTCTTGAACTGGAGGCCTTGGATCTGGGAGTAGGCTCACAGGACCTCAGCTCCGAGGTCCTCGGATCAGACATCGAGGCTGGAGCCAAATCCAAGGAGCTAGGAGCCAACAACCTAGGCTTCTTGGAGGAAGGACCAAGAGATGGAAGGTGCCTTTCTCTTGTGGTCAGGGAGACCTGGCTTCGTCAGAGACTGGTGGACCCTCGAACCCCCTGAACAATTCCTTTCAAAAGTAACTTACTGCAGCACTTGACCAAGACCCTGGGGTTGAATGCAGCACAAATGCTGCATTCAACCTCCAGGTGGTCGGAACCTAAACAATAAAGGCACTCCTCGTGCGAGTCGGAAATGGGCATCTTCCAACCACACGAGGAGAGCACCTCTTAGACCACGCTGGTTTGTCAGACACGAGGGGCTGAACAGCAGACCAAGCACCAAAGCCAGAACACAACCGGAACCATTAACAGGCGGCCAAACTACAGTCAAAAACCAGGAAGAAGCCAACAAGAACAATCTATACAATTAAATAATTCAAAGGTAGGACAAGAAATGGGTCAAAGTCTAAGATTTTAAAGTGGAGGAAAAATGGCGCCAAAAGGGCTGACGATAAGACAATAGTTAAAAAGGGAATAAAGTAAGTTTAAAAGCTATAAAGACAAAATGATGTTTGAAAACAAGCACTTATCCCACTGAAGAACTCAAGCCAGAGGAATCGCTTCTGTAGCGGTTAAGCGGCAAATGAGATCTAAGGGGTTAGATGACAGCAAGGGATTATGGAAGTGGGAGGAGCTCGAGCCTAGGGTATGTCTGAAAAGTTGCCGGCTTGGATCCGATGTCGGATCCTATGACCAGAAGTGAGGAATGGTGACACGGATAACATCAGATCAGTAATACTCTGTTGGGTAGCCTGGAGACCTTGGGCTGGCTGTCCCTGTAGAGCAGAATGATGAGGCTGAAGATGCAGAGACACACAGGATCCAGAGGGGAGATCTGAGGGGAGAGGAAAGTACAGTTGTGTACACTTACCATAAAATGTAGATGTTCGAGTGTATTCACTGTTGCAGTCATCACACTTGGGTTATCTGCCTGCAAGTAGCCCTCAGTCGGCCCGAATACTAGAGACTTAGTATTTCTGCATCGGTTACTGTCACTCCAGGTTTGACGTCAGGTCGTCAGGGGTATAAAAACAGGCAGCCGACACCATTACATCAGTTTTTCTTGCCCTAAATGTCAGAAGCCCCCAAACAGGGAGCTAAGCTATGGTGGTAAAATCTCCACCAGTAAAAAGTAAACACCAATACCAATACACCACGACTAGAACAACACTGTAAAATTGTGCTTCAACACAACCAACACCACACTGTAGCCAAAAACTGTTTATTCGACTCTTTAGCACCTCGGCTGTAACACAGCCTTCAAGGAGTACAAACATACACAAAAGGCATTCCTTTACATATACCCCAGCAGTCCCAAACGCCCATCAATTAAACAATTATACAATTACATAATTAATTCATACTTCCTATTTTTAAACATAGCACCAGTATCTACCAATTCTCTTTCAAAGACCTCATTATCCATACACAATCTAGAAATTCTTAAAAATTCACCAAAAGGTAGTGATTTCTACAGTGTGTTTAGGGTGACAACTAGTCCCCATTAAAAACTGATTAATTTCATCAAATTTTCTATGGACACTAGTAGTTACACCTCTCCCAGGTCTCCCTACAAGTCTTGTATCTAAAAATGATATCTCTTCCCCATATTGTAATCCATCAAATTTAATATTAAATCTATTCTGTTGTATTTCATCTATAAATTGTTGTACAAACTGTATACCTCCATCACATAAAAAAACAAATCATCTATAAATCTAAAATACAATTTCACATATCTCTGATAAAACATCTTAGTATAAATATACTCTCCTTCAAACATCTCCATAAAAATATTGGCACACATGGGTGCGAAGGGGGAGCCCATTGCTGTACCCTGCACGTGATGGTATACTTTGTCTTCAAAACAAAAATAGTTATTTTCCAGGCTAAATTTCACTAGCTCCATAACATAATGGGCTAGTGGACTATCATCTTTTTTATTCTCAAAGCTTCCATCCCCGACTCATGTCGGATATTAGTATAGAGACACTGTACATCTAGAGTCATCCAATACATTCCCTTTGACCATCTAACATTTCTTATCTTGTCCAGAAAATCAAATGAATCTTTGATGTAAGAAGGCAAGCAAATCACCTCCTTCAATAAGACTTTGTGAAGAATTACCCCCACATTATGTAGGAAATGATTACTAGCTGATACTATTGCCCTCCCCGGAGGGTCTAACAAGTTCTTGTGAACCTTAGGTAAGCAATAAAAATATGCCTTTCCTAAATCTTCACATGTAAGTTTATTTAACACATCATCTTCAGTCCAGTAGCCCAGTCTTAAACCCTTCTCTATCAAATGTATATAATTCTTTTTTGCTTCTTCCACTTTAACATTCACAAGTTCATAAATTCTGTCATCTTTCAACAAATCAAAACACATCTTCATATACTGTGTGTAATGCATCACCACAATTCTGTTACCTTTGTCTGACAGTTTAACTACTAAATCATACCAATACCCCTGTAAGGGGTGAGTAGTATACACATAGAGGAGAGAGAGAGAAGGGGGCTGGAGGGAAGGAAACCAGGACTGCAACAGTGAATACACTTGAACATCTACATTTATGGTAAGTGGACACAACTGTACTATGTTCTTCGTGTTTCACTGTTGCAGTCATCACACTTGGGTTGATTCCCAAAGCTGTAGAAAGGATGGAGGCAGTCAAGAAGTGTTTGGGCTGGCTAGTATGCCCTGCAGGACTGCAGTTGCACAACCCACCCTAGATCTGGAAAATATAGGCAGGTGGTAATGCTTGGTGAATGCGTGTACAGAAGTCCAGGTAGCAGCCTCTAGAATGTCCCTGGTAGGGACGCCCCTAAGGAATGCTGTAGACGTAGAAGTTGCCCTACTGGAATGTGTTCTCACCTCCTGAGGGGTTGATTTCCCATGGAGTTTGTAGCAGAAATGGATACAGTGTGCTATCCATTTGGAAATTGTCTGTTTTGAAATGGCCTTGCCTTCTGCCCCTGGTGCAAAACTGAGAAGTAACTCGTCAGATTTCCTGAAGGGCTTAGTCCTATCCAGGTAGAATCTGAGCTGTCTGTGCACATCCAAGGAGTGCAGGATCCTTTCCCCTTTATTTTGAGGATTAGGGAAAAAGGTTGGCAAATAGATAGAATGATTGAGAGCCACACTGGACACCACTTTGGGCATAAAGGAAGGATTAGTCCTGAGGAAGACTCTATCAGAATGAAAAATGATGAAGGTTCCCACAGCCATAAGTGCTTGTAGCTCAGACACTCTTCTTGTTGAAGTGATGGCCAGGAGCAATGCTGTTTTCCAAGAGAGGAATTTTAAGTCTGCTGATGCTGCAGGCTCAAAAGGGGGCAATGTGAGCTTTTCCAGTACAAAGTTAAGATTCCAAGCACGGGTGGGTGCTCTCCTTGGTGGCCTTAAGTTGTTTGCCCCTCTCAGGAACTGTTTGATGAGAGGGTGAGAGAATAGGGGTGGCTCAGAGTTGTAATGAGCAGAGATGGCAGAGGCATGGAACTTAATGGAGGAAAAGGACAGGCATCTGTGGAGTGCATATGCGAAGTAATCCTGGATTAGAGGTAGGGAGGGCAGAGTTGTGTCCTCTCCTTTAAATTGAATCCAGGAGCAATACATTTTCCACTTATCAGCATAGGATTTCCTTGTACTGGGTATTCTGGCTTCAAGAATGACATCCAGTACCTGCTGTCTTAGGCTGGTCACTGGGGGAGAATTCAAGGAATAAGCCAGGCTGCAAGATTTAGGGTTTGCAATTGCGGATGCAAGATCTGTCCCCCCCTGCTGAATGAGCAGGGTGGGGGCTCTGGGGTAGGAGCCAGGGTAGCACTGGTGGCAGGCTGTGCAGGAGTGAGTACCAGTGCTGGCGTGGCCAGTCCAAGGCAATCAGAATTGTCCTTGGTCTGTCCTGTCTTATCTTAAGCAATATTCTTGAGAGAAGGGGCAGAGAGGGAAATGCATAGATTGAGAGGATTACCCACAGGAAGGATAGGGCATCCACTTTCCAGGCCCTGCTGTGACGTGTCCTGGTGCAGAATTTGCTGAGCTAGTGATTGCAGAGGGAGGCAAAGAGATCCACCTCTGGAGTCCCCCATTTCTGAATCAGAAGGCTGAAGGTTCTGGGCTCTAGTTGCCACTCATGTAGGTCTAAGAGAATTCTGCTCAAGTCGTCTACCAGTGTGTTTTGTTTGCCTGGCAGGAATTAAGCTTGCAGATGGACCTGCATGTCCAAGGCCGTGTTCCACAGGGCCATGGTAAGCCTGCGGAGTGGGTAAGATTGAGATCCCCCCTGCTTACTGATGTACCACATAACTGTGGTGTTGTCTGATTTTATTAGCAGAGGTCCTGGTGAGAGTAGGGATCTGAAAGCTGTTAGAGCATGGTGCACAGCAAGCATCTCTTTTTGGTTTATGTGCAGATGAATTTGACTTGGGCTCCAGTGGCCCTGAATGCACTTGTCATCCAGGTGTGCCACCAGGCATAATCTGATGGGTCTGCGGTTAAGGTCTGGGCGGCGTGTGGTTGAGTAAAGTGTAGTCCCTTGTGGTTACATGCTGATGCCCACCAACGAAACTCTATCCTTAGACAAGGTATAATAGGAATGATGGTTTCCAGGTCCTGAGAATGTTAGCACCAAAGAATTTTTAAGTACCATTGAAGTTTCCTCATATGCAATTAGTAGGATGCATGAGGTCATGAATCCTAGGGCCTGCATGATTTTCCTTGCAGATAGCTGGGTTCTGGTGGCTGAAGTAGTTTGTTAGATAGACTTGTTTTGCTGGTGTAAGGATTGCCATCTGGGATGCTGTGTCCAAGTTTGCTCCCATGAATAAAATCTTTTGACTGGGGACTAGTTTTGATTTCTTTTCATTGATGGTGCAAGCCAGGGAGGTTAGAAGATTTTTTTACAAATGTCAGGTACTGCAACAGCATTTCCTGACTGTCTGCCTGGATCAGACAGTTGTACAAGTATAGGTAAATTTTAATTTTTCTCTGTCTGCAGTAGACAATTGCTGGAGCCAGGCATTTTGTGAATACTCTGGGAGCAGTGGATAATCCAAAAGTGCAGAGAACTGATGATGCATAGATCCTGCCCTGAAGCGTAGATAGTTCCTGCATGAGTCCCTTATAGGGATGTGCAGAAAGGCTTCTTTTAAGTCTAGGGTACTTAACCAGGCATCTTTGGCCAGCATATGAAGAAGCTGCTGCAGGGTGAGCATTTTAAATTTTGGTACCACCAGAAAGGTGTTTAGGATGGAAAGATCTAGGATTGGGCACCAAGTGTCCTCTTTTCTGGGTACCAGGAAAAGTCTGGAATAGAACCCTTGACCTATCTGTTCTGCAGGAACACGTTGTATTGCCCTCATAGACAGCAGGGATTGAACTTTGTTTTGTGCCTCTGCCCACTGGTTTGAAGGAAGGTCTGGGAACCCATTTGGGGCTGGCAGTGAGTGGAAGTAAAATTTGCACCCCTGGGATATAATGTTGAGGACCCATCGGTCTTTGATGATGGAAGTCCAGTTTTTTGCATGATGGGAAAGTTTTCCTCCTAGGGGCACAAGCAGTTGGGGCAGAGGTGGGGAGAGGAGTTGAGAAGTCATTGGGAATTCTTCCTGTAAGGGGGTGGCTTAGCACTCCCTGTTTTTGAAGTGGAGGCACTCCCTTGCTTAGATCTCTGCATACCCTGAGACTGTAGCCTAGGGGGGTCTCTTTCCCTGGGTCTAGTTTGAGATGGCCTTGAGGGGGCTGGAAAAGACCAATATTTCAAGGGGCAATGCCTACTGAATCTAGGAGGCTGTACTTGCAAGAAATCTTTGACTGTCTGCATAGATTTAGCTTTTTCTTCCATCTTTTTAAGATCCTCTTCTGCTTTGGTGCCAAACAGATTGTCTTTATTCAAAGGAGTGCCTAGTAATTTTGATTTGACATGGTCTGGCAAGGTTTGCTCCTTAAGCCAAACATGCCTTCTCAGTACAGAACCAGTGACTGCTGCCCTGCAAGATGCTTCTAGGGGGTCAAAGCCACAATGCAAAGTATGCTTGCTGACTTGGCTTGCAGAATGTATAAGCTCTTGTAATTCTTTATTTTCTCACAGTCCATAAAGGTAGCTATTTTTTGCTTAATAAGTTCCATAATATGTTGTTGGTATTTCAGCATGTGAAACTGGCAATTTAAAGCCGTAATGGCAAGAGTTGCAGAGGTGTATACTTTCTTACCCCATCTGTCTAAAGCTCTGGAGTCCCTGTCCGAAGGGGTGGGATTCTTAACTGTAGTTGCTTTGATACTTTTAGGCCCCTGGGTGATGACCTCTGGGTCAGCAGTAGGATTTTTGAAAAGGAATTTGTGAGTCAGGTACTCTGTAGTACCTGTCTGGTTTCCTAGGAGCAGGGGGTAAAGTATCAGGAGTTAAACTGGATTCCATAAAGACATCATCCATGATTGGGGGTATTGCTAAAGGCCTATGTTGTGGCAATTCTAGAAATTCTCTGAGTCTCTTTTTGGACTGAGGGCAGTCTTGGCATTCCCAGTGGAAATGATCTCTTAAAGTAGGCAAGGTTTCCCCCAAAAGAAAAATCCTCTGGAGGAGAAGCAGAGGGAATAGATTCCTCTGCATCTGAATCCTCATAAGCAGATAAAGGCATGTCTTCATAATTAGATACCTCAGAGTCGGACTCTTGGTCAGTTAAAGCTGCTGGGGACAGGTCTCTTTTTCTCTTAGCAGGGGAAGGCTGACTTCCCCTAATCAACATAATAAAGGTCTTCTGCCTTTTTAAGCATTTGATGTTGTGTCAAGGAAGCAGGTGCATGAATTTGGGTTGTCGTTTTTTTAGGCGTAGCGTGTACTCTTGGCCTTAGAAACTTGGTAGTTTTAGACAGAACTGAAGAAGCGTAAGAAGTCGTCTGTGTCAAATATCGGTAGTGCGCAGAACTTCCTCAGAAGCCGGTGCCTGCTCAGTGGCTCCAGACCCATCCAAGGTGGAGACATCTGCAGATTCCATCAAAGAAGAGTCTCGCAGCATACCGGACTCCGAATGGGTCTCGGTAGAGGCCTGCGAATCCATTGAAGCGGGCATCAAGGGTTGTGAAAGCACCTCAGTGAGTACCGGCAAACTGGCAACTAGCTTAACGGAAGCGTCGTCGGCAGTTTTGGACCTGTGCGGTCTTTGTCTTTATCCTTACGTTTTTTCAGTAGATCAGCAGTTGGATGGCTTACTGAAGCCATCTCAGAATACGGAGAATGAGAACGAAAGTTTTTAGCGACAATAAGGGCCCAACAATGAATACTTCGGGCGTTGAACAAGGCATAAATTTGACAGCGAGAAACGTCGCGGTCTGGGCCTAAACAGGTGACGCAGTAAGAATGAAAATCTCGGTGTGGTATTTGCTTTCTTCAGGCAAGACAATTGTTAACTTTTTCTGACATTGGTTAGAGCAAGAAAAAATTATCCCCAAAGAGGTACTTAGCTTTAGAAGACTTCAGGATAATTCAATTCGATAATGAAAACTCGGGCAGCGGCCGACCGGCACTCGTGCGAACTGCTTTTGCTTCGGGCTCCTCAGCAAGAAAGACTGATGTAATGGTGTCGGCTGCCTGTTTTTATACCCCTGACGACCTGACATCAGACCTGGAGCGACAGCAACTGATGCAGAAATACTAAGTCTCTAGTATTCGGGCCGACTGATAACCCAAGTGCGATGACTGCAACAGTGAAACACGAAGAACATCCGTCCATCCTGCAGAAGCTGAAAACACTTTCTGCACCACCTCAAATACAGAATGCTCCGGGGAGGAGGAAGTCGACGGAGCCGAGAAGTCAAGTTTCTGACCCATCAGCTCCCCCTGCCTCAAAAGCAGAGGTTGGAGCTGAGCTATCCAATACCAAAGCTCCAAGGGGTAGAGATGGCTTCAACTTATTTGGAGTCGACTTTAACACCTTGGAACAGGGATGCTTTGGCGGAGTCTCATCTGGATCTGAAACCATCGGAGAAGGTGCACTCAGAGAAAGCCTCTGATCCAAAAATACTATGATATTCAAATCATATCCAGAAGATCCTGGGGGACTTGGATCCAAGGTTTCTGAAACGACAAGTCAGACAAGAGAAGGAGTTGAGATCGGTGGTGTAGTGCAAACCAAGAGACTTCCTGACTCGAAGGGGTAAAACCTGAGAGAACTCCCATCTGTATCTGTGCCGAGAGAAACTTCCTCATCATTTTATCTACATCAGCCTTGGTCAGACTTCTGGAAGAATAAGAAGGTGACACTAATGGAGATCTTGAGCACCAGAGGGATTCTAGAAATAGGGAAGGTACTTGAGAGGGTACCGGGTCAATGGAAGGAGAATATCATGTCTTTATTAAAGGCTTCAGCTTCTACAGGCTATAATCCAAAGAGGCTGATTTTGGCTCTGACACCTGCTGGGTAGCAGTAGACTTCGGATCTGACTTTTTATGTTTCTTTCCTGTTGGTTCTGTGGTAGGAGCCAACAAGGGGGTTGATGATCCAGAAAGACCCAAATGCTTGAAAAAAGGCTCCTTAAGCTTTGGTTTGGAGGGTTGGGCCCTAGAAATAGCCTCTGCAAAAGAAGAGGGTAACATCCCCTTCGAAAAAAATTTTTTTTTTTTTCAGTTCACAATTGCTCGTGGATTGAAAGCCTTACATATGGAACACTCAGTTTGTAAATGCTCTGGGCCCAAACAATACACGCATAAGGCATGCAAGTCAGTAAGCAGTAACTTGTGCCCATATTTCTGGCACTGTTTAAAACCAGATGGACCCTTTTCAGACTTTAACACCAAAGAATACAAAGTACAATGAAAAAAATTGTTTTAAGTAGCTAAGTAAAAGAAAAGGAAGAAAAGAGAAACAGAAAAATACCAACAATGGTATTAAGGATTACACTAAAAGCATAAAGAGAAATGAAAAAGAAACTTACCAACTATGGTAAGTAAGAGAACACAAAAAAGTGTAGGGAAGGGAGGTAGTAATGTAATAAAGATATCAAGAAATATCAGCTATGGGGAGAAAAAAAAAAAAAAAGATTGATTTATCTTCTCTACAAACCCACAAACTCGAGAGCTCAAAGTGACCACGTCCAAACTCGAAAGTGGCAAAAAAGATCTGAGGGGGGGTTGGGGGATATTGCATTATGGGTATGGGAGGAGCTCAAGACATTGCAAGTGGCCACAAGCTAAAATAATGGCAGAGTCAAATCAGAGGGTCAAATCCTAAACCAAATGTTGAGGGATGAATGAAAGCTGACATCAGATCCCTTGATACTACTTTCTTATTATTATATAAACTACATGACTGTATATTTTGCAAAAATAGTACAACTGTGTGAGTAACTCAGCATAACAGTGGATGTTTGAGTAGAGAAATGGGAGTTTATGCCACAGAAAAATGTCTGATTTCATTAGCATTTCAAACCATGTCTTCAATCTGTCCTATTATGACTCCCTGAAACCAAGCCAAAGTGGCCTAGTAATTTATGGCTCTGACAGCTTGACTGGCACATATATACTTTTTTGCCAAACCTAAGCTAGAATCCTGCTATCATCTACAGGGTGTTCAAGAAGAGGGCTGATCTAGAAACCTAGGTCCATCCACTGATACCAATGTAGAATTAGCAACATAGCTTTTATGGAGGTGATCCTGTTGGTCCTGTAATTTGCAAAATTTGTCTTTTTTGGTGCTAAGGCTGGCAATCCTGTTCTAGAGATACAGACCTGAAAACATCATCAAAACGCTTAGATCACTGGTGGGATGGCTGATGGCTTCAGCTCCTCACACTCCAGTAGTTCAAAATATCTCTCTTCTATGGAGCAGTCAGATCACTCGTGCTCACTTTTAATGTTCTCTCAGTAGATTTAATGTCTTATAGTATTTTCTATAAGGGTCCCACAGAAAAATAAAGTCATCATTAGTATAAAATCCCTTGAGTGACTGGATTTCATCAGACGTGTAGATCCTCCTAAAGCACGGAGTCACAAAATGGTTTCAAGGTGGGATCCCATTTCTTTTTCTGTGGGGGAGCTGTGTCTAGAGCTGGAGAGGCTCTCAACAGAGCTGCCAGATAACCTTCCACAAAAATTCTGCAGCAAACAGGAGAGAATCGGAGGTCATGCATTTCTGTCTCATGGATGCGAGTAGGGCAGTCATCAGGGCAGACAATAATATACCTATTTTAGGAGCAGAGGTCCTTGGAAATGGTACCAGAGTCACAGAAGAGACTTCCTGTGAAAAATAAATCAAACCAAAGTCATTCTGGGTGTCATGTACAAAGGCTATATGACTGACAAAACAAAAGGAATACAAGTAAAAATTGTGAGTATCAAGATGAGTGCCTGGAAAATGAAGTTTTATTTTATAATGGGTAGGGAAGCAGTAAGACAGAAGCTAAAGGCATTAGAACTACTCCTCAACACACGACTCTCAAGGGTGGCTGGAAACTTCTCTAATTCCATCATGTATCATGAGACCTGCTCCATGGCAACTTCAGCAACAAAAAGGAAGAAGACTGAAGGAAAGTGTAGATCAATATGTGTATACAGCTTTAACAAGGTTTCTAGGGGCTTGCACAAGTATATAAATACTGAGCATGTGCGATCCTGACTACCATTTTGCAGTAAGCTGTTGAAATGTAAGCATGTCTGTGTAGTCTGTCTGTTAATCAGTTTGTTTAAATTTTGTTATGCTATCTATCCTGGTGTTTCTTTGTAATAAAGCATATAAATGAACTACCCCGCCTATTCGTCATCTATACTAGCGAGGGACGAGCGACATGGTGTCAGAAGTGAGGTCCAAAAATACAGATTCCAGACCTAGAGACACTCAGTTAAAACTGGAGGAATATACAGGAGTGAATCATCCTTACTGCACATATAACACACAAAATAAGTCAGAAACTAATTTCAGGTATTAAAACTTGTTCAAACTATTTCTTATTTGCAAAATATGAAGAGGCTTTCGGAATGCTCTAAATGAATTTCTAAGTAACAAATATCCAATATAACAGAAATATTTGAAATAACTACGGAAAATGTTTGAAATAAAATCTGAATCGCATAAAATGAATAAAATAAGGGAAACGACTGCATTTTTCACTAAGCTCTACTTTTTCGCATTAATCAAAGCTATTGGAGCTGTCTGAAGTGTTTGCATTCTTGTGCAGTATCACAGTACAGTTATTTCGCAAACTACAGCCATTTCAAACCATATTTCGCAAAATACAGTGTTTCAAAGAGTTTATTGTGCTTTTGAATGTTATTACAGGCAAACATAGCAGTTTGTTCGTATATAAATACAAGAGCCATATTTTCAGTGTGTTTGGGCATAATTTGTTGGCATGGCAGATGGATTTCAGAAACCAGGTCTACTTGTGTTTGATAATATTGCAGAGAACTGGACAGTGTTTGAGCAAGAGTACGATATTTATTTTTATACAGGTTGCATTTTCTGATAAAGACAACCATACAAAGGCATTTATTCTGCTTAATTTAGCCGAGTCAGAAGCCACTGAAAGGGAGTGTTCATTTCTGTATGCACCTGCTGTCTTTGCAGAAGAGGGGGAAAACCATCATATACTTGTACCAGCTGAGTCAAGAGAAGACCTCGAGTGCTTGAAACGTAAATTTAGAGAAATGTGTAACCCCCAAACGAATGTTACAATGGAAAAGCACTTATTTTACACAAGGGATCAAAAGCCTGATGAAACTTTTGCAGCATATATAACTGACTTGAGAAATAAAGCTAAAACGTGCAGATCTGGTGATTTAAAGGATGAGTTGATAAAGGATAGACTGGTGGGTGGTATTAAGATGCTGCTGTGAGAAAGACTTTGCTTTGTGACAGTGATTTAACTTTGAATAAGTCCATTGAGATTTGTCAGATATGTGAGCTTACAGAAAAGCATACAAATATGATTACAAATGAGAGATGCATGCTTCCAGTAACTTCTAAAGCTCATGTTGATAGTGGTTAAAAGAAACAGGCCCAAGCACATGGCAGCAACTGTAAGCCCTGCAACAGTTACAGGGAAACCCCGTAGCTTTCTAGCAAGTTCCAGAGTCACAGGGAAACCCCATAACTTTCTAGCAAGTTCCAGAGCACGCACAGTCTCAGTGAAGCTTAAGAATGAGTCAGCAAACTCAAAAAATGGGCCCCCACCCAGTTTTATAGCCAACTGTCATAATTGTGGTGGAAGCCACGAGCCTAAAAGGGAAAAACGTTTAGCTTTTGGTCAGCAATGTCACAAATGCAATAAGTGGAATCATTTCAAAAGGTTTTGTAAATCAAAAGGGATACATTCTTTTATTAAAACGGAACATTCAAAGAAACAAGTTGATCAATTAAAAAGCCGTGACCCTACATTTTATGTTGATGGTGTGTCAGTGCTTCAAGAAATAGTCAATGCACTAGATTTATGGGCAAGGAATAAAGTTTTTGTAATGTTTGGATAAATGGAAAACCCATAGAGTTCAAAGATGACGCAGGTTCAAACTGCAATGTTGTGTCTGCAGAAAAATTTGCTATAGTACGTGCTGGTGAAAAGCTTGATTTGGCAAAGTCTGCAAAGCTCGTTGCTTATGGTCGTGAAGAGATTCAGACTGAAAGCTCAGTAGTACTTTTATTTTATTCTGTTGGAAGAAGCTATGACTTATTTTATGTGGTCAAAAGGAACGTACAGCAATTATTAGGGCTCAGGGACAGTTTGAAAATGGGACTGCTTT
Organism: Protopterus annectens; assembly: GCF_019279795.1. Lineage (NCBI taxonomy): Eukaryota > Metazoa > Chordata > Ceratodontiformes > Protopteridae > Protopterus > Protopterus annectens. Next base: position 1,356,257,662 of record NC_056743.1, on the reverse strand, counting down.
CATTTAATAAGGAAGCTCATCATGTTAGTTTGAAAGACCACTGCTCTAATTTCGCCCATTATATTTTCTCTACCTATGCTGATCTTTTCGAAGACAAACTAGGTAAGCTTCCATTTGTGTACTCCATGAAGTTTGACACAGATGTCAGCTCAGTTGTCAGGCCAGCCCAGAAAGTTCCAGTAGCTATGCAGAACACAAGTCAAAGCAGAGTTAGATAAAATGATGCTGCAAGGTGTAATTTGTCCAGTAGATGAACCAACTGAATGGGTACCCTCCATGGTCATTGCTCATAAGAAAATTCAGATGATATCACAATAGGTATTGATGCACGAGATTTGAACAAAGCACTGAAAAGACATCATCATCCAATGTGCACAGTCGAAGAAGTTGCAGCTCTGATGCCAAATGCCACGTTTTTTCTGTCTTAGATGCAGTGTGTTCATTTTGACAAATTTTGCTCGACAAGAAATCCTCATTGCCAACTACGTTCAGTACTCCTTTTGGCAGGTACAGATTTTTGAGAATGCTATTTTGGATAAATTATGCCAGTGAAGTCTTTCAACGTGCAATGGAGCAAATTTTTCTGGATATCCTTATGCTACTACAGTAGATGATATTCTAGTAGGAGGTAATGTGAAGCTGAGCATGACAGAAACCTCAAGAAAGTTCTGGAAACAGCACATCAAGTGACTTTTAAGCTGAATCATCAGAAATGCAAGTTCAGGTTATGAGAAGTTACTTATGTTGGTCATTTGTTTACCAGTTCAGGCTTATGACCAGACCCTTCCAAACAAGCAGCTATTCTCAAGATGCCAGCTCCAGACAATGTTTGAACCTTACAATGTTTTCTTGGCATGGTTAACTACCTAGGGAAGTTCATTCCAGACTTCTAGCAGCACTGCTTAGAGAGCGGACACGTAAAGATATATCCTGGTCATGGCTGGAACAGCACCAGAGAGCATTTGATGTCTTGAAAAAGAAAATTGCTAGTCCACCAACTCTCAGATACTATGATGTTCACAAACCAGTTACTCCTTCCTATGATGCTTCACAATTTGGTGTTGGTGACATCATTCTTTAAAAGGGTCAACCTGCTGCCTATGCGTCCAGATCTCTAACCTAAACTGAAATGCAGTATTTCCTAGATAAAGGACATTTGGCAATTGTGTTTGCATGTTTGAAGTTCCATGATTATATTTATGGTCGACCTATCCAGATTGAAACAGACCACCAACCTATAGTCAACTATTTTGAGAAAGCCTACGCAAGCAGCTCCTGCCAAATTGCAATGCATGATGTTAGGATTGCAGAAGTACAATTTCAATCTTGTCTACACAAAAGGCAAACTTCTTTACCTTGCTGATACTTTATCCAGATCATCCAGAAATACCATATCCAGATTATCTAGAAATACCACTGCACAGCAAGAAAATGAGAATCTTGATTTTGAAGTCATGGAAGTGAGAAATGTTTCTTTCACACGTCTTGATGAGGTTAAAAAAAATCACACAGCCTCAGATCCTGTTTTACAGAAGCTCAACCACTTTATTAATCAAAGATGGCCATCAAAGCACTCTAGTTTACCTCAAGAAGTGCAACCTTATTTTCCTTACATTGATGAGATTTTGTCTGACAATGGTAGTATCATGAAAGGTCCAAAAGTGATTGTTCCAAAGTCCTTGCAACAACAGTATATCAATATATTACATCGTAGCCACCCAGAAACCAATTCTACTAAAAGGAGGGCAAGAGGACTAGTATTTTGGTCTTCTATGTCAGAAGACATTGAGAGAGTACTTTCATCTTGTTCTGTATGTAATAGTACAAAGCCACATCAACAGAAGGAATCACTTCAGCTAAACCAGATTCCTGAACTACCTTAGCCGATAGTAGCCACTAACATTTTCGAATGAAATAGTCAACATTACTTGGTGTTAGTATACTCTTATTCTAATTGGTTCAAAATTGACCTACTGCTTAACCTAGCATCTAGTACTGTCATTACTAAGATGAAGTGTCATTTTGAGCCATGGTAGCCCACACAAAATTATTTCTGACAATGGCACACAGTTTACTAGCCAGCAATTCAAAAGATTCACCAAAGACTGGCACTTTATCCATGTTACGAGTAGTCCTGGGTACTTGCAGTCAAATGGTTTGTCAGAATGCGCAGTTCAAAGTGTGAAACAGTTGCTTGAGAAGTCAAAACGAGACAATAGTGATGTTTTCCTGAATCTCTTGAGTCTCAGAAATATTCCTCATGATAAACATCTTGGTTCACCTGTCCAGAGACTTCTTGCAAGACAAACCAAAACTACATTACCAGTCAGCAATAGTTTATCGGTTCCAAGTGCAAACTAGTTCTCCAAGTGCTAAGAATAACAGATCAGTGAAAGCCCATCTGTCAAAGAAATGCCTATCCCAGAAGTCTTATCACAAATCCAGCAAACCACATTACATGAAGGACAGACAGTGAGAATGCAAAAGTGCAAAGATTATGATTGGATTGGAGTCGTGAAGGGCATTTGCCCAGAGCCGAAATCATACATTGTGGAATCACAAGGAGTACAGTTTAGGCAGAATTGGAAACATTTGATGCCAGTGTGTGATCCTGAACCACAGTACCTAGCCTGTGAGAAAGACGATCTCAGACTGAGTTATCCAGCATTCCAGTTCCAGAGGACGTTCCAGTAAATACTTCTGTTCCTGAGATGAATCCCAAAATTTCTAATAAGAGTTGTTCACCGAAGACTGTCCCTGTTGCTAAACCCAGTTCTGATTACTGTATTACTAGATCAGGTCTCATTGCCAGACCATGTTACAGATACACAGCAACCTAGACATGAACACTGTGTTTGTTTTTAATGTCTATATTACTGCATGTCTTATTCCAATGTCGTTTCATTGGAGGGAATCTATTTAAGAGGGAGGATGTAGATTAATGTGTGTACAGCTTTAAGGAGCTTTCTAGGGGCTTGCACAAGCATGTAAAAATCCTCCTTGTACCTACCTATTCTACTCCTTTATCTATTTCATATTTTCTTTGCATCAGGGCTTGCAGACTGTTTTACTTGTTTTTTTTTTCTGCTTGTACACCTATTAATTCTGTACTGTATTTTGAGATTTTACTGTATCTATAGTTAGTCCTGTATTTTATGTTACTGAAGTCTTCTGCACTCTGCGTTACCTCTGATTATTATTTGTTCTGTATGGAGTTTCTCTCCCAGGCCTCCACTGAAAAAAGGCACATGCTCAGTTGGACATATAAATAAATAAATTCATACATACATAGTACGTACATAAATAAATAAGTAAAATTACATTATATTAAATAACTGTTTTTGTCAATTCTTGGTAGTTCTAACACTAACTTTAGCAACAGGTTTGGCCACAGAAGTGAAAGGAGAAGAGACGAGATAAAATACAGAAAAAGAATAAACTGCATTCCTATTAATTTAAGAAGAGAAGAGAAGTCAAGTCTCCTTAAGAATGCTTAAACTTCTGTTTAGGAGAAGAAAAAATTAGCTTTAGAAGATAGCACTCACAGAGCACATCTCTGGTTTTCTACTGTACCACAGTAACTAGAAGGAACAGTCTATATTGATTTTATGGAAGCACAAAGCATGTGGACTGGGGTTCCAAGGTACGATTTGTTAATTGAAAGGTCACACTGAGTGTTGAATGTACGCTACAAACCTGACCATGAGAAAGTAGCCAAGACCTATATTTGTAAAGATGCAATCATACTAGCAGAAAAAAGTTGATTCTGACAAAAATGTGTCAAAGGCATAGTAGTAAAAACTGGGCATGGCAGACTGTTTGTAGAAAATAATTATTCACTGTACGCCAGGCAGCATAGAAGCAACTGTATCCTAGTAATCAGGGAATGTCAAAATGCACGTGTGAGATTCAAGCTGCTATATCCAGCTGTCTTCAGAGAGTTTTTTTTCCTAGAGAATCAAAGATGTTTTTGATGCAGAACAGGCTAAAGAGGAAATAATGTTTTATCCAAAAAAAAAAAAAAAAAAAAAACCAGCCAGCAAGCAGAAGAGAGCTCTGCTTCTCAATCTTCTGACAATAAAGCTCATAGAGAGACTTTGCCAGTGAAACCTTTTCCAGTGTGAGAGATAAATAAAAAGAAGAATCAGGAGTACCTTGTACTTGAACCAGAGTCTGATGTTGGGAGATGGAGATGAACAGGAGAAAGACCAGCAGCACTGAAATTAGTGAATGAATGGGGCACTTACAAAAAGTGTCAAGCACTTTTGTAAAATATGGCTTTGTAAGAAAAAGTAGCTAAAAAAGACTGGACTTTTGTTGAATTTGTGAGTGGACACTAAAGCACGTAGCTTACTTTATGTCATTAATGTTTACAAAGACACCAAATGGGGGAAGTTATTGTAAGTAAAAAGTACAGTTGTGTACACTTACCATAAATGTAGATGTTCGAGTGTATTCACTGTTGCAGTCATCACATTTGGGTTATCTGCTTGCAGTAGCCCTCAGTCGGCCTGATTAACAAAGTCTTGGGTCCTGCATTGGTTGCGGTCTCATCTTCCATGACGTCAGGTAGTCAGGGATATAAAGCATGCAGCCAATGCCATTACATCAGTTTTTCTTGCCCCAGATGTCAGGTGCCCCCATAATGGGAAGCAATTATATATATATAAGCTCACACCTCTAATAAAAAAGCAAATATACAAAAAAGCTTTAAGCATAGAAAGCAAGAATAGAGGTATATATAATAGAAGTCAGGGGGCTGAAGGGAGGGTAACTAGGACTGCAACAGTGAATACACTCAAACACTTACATTTATGGTAAGTGTACACAACTGTACTATGTTCTTTGTGTTTTACTGTTGCAGTCATCACATTTGGGCATATTCCCAAAGCTAAGAATGGGAGGAGGAAATTAGATAGTATTAGGACCAGCTATAAGACCCTGCAAGACTGAAGTGGCAAAGCCAGCTCTGGATTTTGAAAATATTGGCAAATGGTAATGCTTGGTGAAGGTATGTACAGAACTCCAGGTAGCAGCTTCTAGGATGTCCCTGGCAGGGACACCTCTGAGAAAGGCTGTAGATGTAGCTGTAGAGGTAGATGCAGCCCTAGTTGAATGTGGGCTAATCCCCTGTGGGGTAGGTTTTCCATGGTGCTTATAGCAGAAACTAATGCAATGGCCTATCTATTTAGAAATTGTTTGCTTTGAAATGGCCTCCCCTTCTGCCCCTGCAGCAAATGCAACCAGCAGTTTTCAGATTTCCTGAGAGGTTTAGTCCTTTCCAAATAAAATCTAAGTTGTCTGTGCACATCTAAGGAGTGCAGTACTCATTCCCCTTTGTTCTGTGGATTTGAAAAGAAGGTTGGCAAATGAATGGACTGATTAAGGGCCACACCGGATACCACCTTGGGCATGAAGGAGAGATTGGTCCTGAGGGACACCCTGTCCGCATGAAATATAATGAAAGGCTCCACTGCCATGAGGGTCTGTAATTCAGACACCCTTCTTGCCGAAGTGATGGCTAAAAGGAAGGCTGTTTTCCAAGAAAGGAATTTAAACTCTGCATTTGCAGCTGGCTCAAAAGGAGGTAGAGTGAGTTTTTCCAATACAAAGTTAAGGTCCCAGGCTGGAGTACAGGCTCTCCTGGGTGGTCTTAAGTTTTTGGCCCCTCTAAGGAACTGCTTCAGTAGTGGATGAGAGAAGAGGGGTGGTTCTGTGTTGTAATGAGCTGAAATGGCTGAGGCATGAATTTTGATGGAGGAAAAGCAAAGGCCCTTGTGTAGCATCTCAGTTAAGTATTGAAGAATCTTAGGTAAATTGGGTGCCGCTGTGCCAATCCCCTGAGTTTGATTCCAGGAACAGAATCTTTTCCATTTTTCAGCATAGGATTTTCTAGTACTAGGCCTCCTTGCCTCCAGAATGACATCCAACACTTGCTTACTGAGGGATGGTAACAGAGAGATCAGGTAATTAGCCAGGCTGCCAGGTTCAGAATTTGAAGCTGTGGGTGCAGAATCTGGCCCTCCTGCTGGGACAGCAGGGCAGGGGTCTGAGGCAGGTGCCATGGTGCCAACAGTGACACACTACACAAAAGGGGGTACCAATGTTGGCGTGGCCAGTCTGGTGTAATCAGTATTTTCCTTGGTTTGTCCTGTTTGATCTTTAGTAGTACCTTGGAGAGGAGAGGCAGAGGGGGAAAGGCATAAACCAGGTGAAGGACATGGCATCCACTTTCCAAAGCTTGCTTGTGGGGAGTCCTTGTGCAGAATTTTTCCAATTGGTAGTTCTGGGGGGAGGCAAACAGGTCTATATCTGGGCTCCCCCATTTGTTTCTCAACATGTTGACTATCTTTGGTTCCAGTTTCCACTCGTGTGGGTCATTAAGATTTCTGCTTAGTCCGTCTGCCAGTGTATTTAGCTTTCCTGGCAGGAATTGAGCCTGTAGGTGCACTTGGTAGCTTCAAGGCTGTGTTCCACAGAGCCATGGCTAGTCTGCAGAGAGGGTATGAGCGGGTTCCCCCTGCTTGTGTATGTACCACACAACAGTGGTGTTGTCCGTCTTCACCATTAATTGCCCTGGAAGAATGTGGTCCTTGAAGGCTGTCAGAGCATTCTGTACAGCTAACATTTTTTTTTGATTGATGTGCAGGTGCATTTGACTTGGGTTCCATTTGCCCTGAATGCACTTCACTGCCAAGTGAGCCTCCCATGCATAGTCTGATGAGTCTGTTGTAAGGATTTGGGTGGCAGGGGGTAGAGTGAATGGCAGTCTCTTGTTTTGGTGACAGGCCTCTGCCCACCAAAGGAACTCGATCGTGTAGACAAGGTATGATAGGAATCACTGCTTCTAGATCCTGAGAATATTGACACCATAGGCTTTTTAGATACCATTGTAGTTTCTTCATATGCAATCTTGCATATGGAATTAGGAGAATGCAGGAGGCCATGAACCCCAGGGCTTGCAGTATTTGCCTTGCAGATAGCAGGGTTTTTGTGGCCATTAGTTTGAAGTAAGCTGTCAAATGAATTTGTTTCTCTGGCGTGAGGAAAGCCATCTGGGAAGTTGTGTTCAAGCTTGCTCCCAGGAATATAATTTGTTGACAGGGTACAAGATGTGATTTCTTTTCATTTATGGTGCACCCCCAGACAAGTTAGCACCTTTTGTATGAACACCAGATGATTCAAAAGTATGTCCTGGCTTTCTGCCTGAATTAGACAATCGTCCAGGTATGGGTATATCTGAATATTTCATTGCTTTTAAAATGCAATGACTGGAGCTAGGCACTTTGTGAATACCCAGGTGCAGTAGATAAGCCAAAGGGCAGTGCTGAGAACTGATGGTGCATGTAACCTGCTTTGAAGCGTAGGGATCTTCTGCAAGATTCCCTTACTGGGATGTGCAGGTAGGTTTCTTTTAAATCCAGTGTTGCCAACCAGGCATCCTTGCCTAGCATAGGGAGCAGCTGGTGGAGAGTTAGCATCTTGAATTTTGGGATCACCAAAAATGTGTTTAGGATAGAGAGGTCCAGGATAGGATGCCAGGAGTTGCCTTTTCTGGGCACCAGGAAAAGTCTCGAGTAGAACCCTTGTCCCCTTTCCTCTTCTGAAACAGGCTGAATAGCCCTGATGCTTAAGAGAGAGAGAATGCATTTGAGCCTCTGCCCACTGATTTGGGGTTAGATCTGGCCAACCATTTGGGGTTGGTAAGGAGTGAAAGTGGAATCTGTATCCCTGGGAAACTATATTTAAAACCCATTTGTCCTGGGTAATGAGTTTCCAATTTTTTGCCTGCTGGGCAGTTTTTCCCCCTAAAGGAACAGTCAGTTGTGCAGGGCTTGGAAGATTTAGGGTTAAGTCATTGAGACAGTTTACCATAGTGGGGAGTCTTACCACTCCCTGCATTGGAAGTTGGAGCCCCCACTGCTTAGTCCTGTGCGTACCTTGGGATTGAAACCTGGGTGTTCTGCTGGTTCTGGGTTTGGGCTGAGAAGGCCTGGAAGAGGCAGGAAAGGACCAATTCTTAGAGGGCCAATGCCTACTAAATCTTGGAGGCTGTACCTGTAGGAAATCTTTAACAGTTTGCATAGACTTAGCTTTTTTCTCCATCTTTTTAAGTACTTCTTCTGCTTTGTTGCCAAACATGTGGTCCTGATTTAAGGGAGCATCCAGCAATTTAGCTTTAACATGATCTGGCAAAGATTGCTCCTTAAGCCAAGCATGCCTTCTAAGTACAGACCCAGTGCTTTGACTAGTTGATGCTCGGTGGTAGCAGTGAGTAGCCAGTTGTCTAGATATGGAAACACCTGGAATCCTGGATGGCTCAGGTGAGCCGTGACCGCTGCCATACACTTGAACACCCTGGGGGCTGTGGTGAGACCAAAGGGCAGGACTCTGAACTGATAATGACTGGCGCCCAGCCGGAAGCGTAGAAATCTCCTGGATTGCCTGTCCATTTTTATGTGGTAGTACGCATCCTGGAGATCTATGGAGCACATCCAATTGTTCTGATCCAAGAAGGGAAGAATGGACTGCAGTGTTATCATCCAGAACTTCGTCTTTTTTATCGATTGGTTTAGCTTGCTGAGATCCAAAATGAGTCTCCAGTCCCCTGTCTTTTTTGGAACTAAAAAGAACCTTGAGTAAGTTCTAGATCCAATTTGGTCTGTGGGGACTTCTTGGATGGCTCTTTTTTCTAGCAATCTTTGAAACTCTAGGCTTGTGTAATCCTGAAGACTGGGTGGAACATCTGGGATAGAACATTTTTCTTTTGGGGGAGGGATTGAGAAAAGGGAATTTTGTAACCCCCGGATATTATCGACAGTACCCATGTTTCTGTCGTGATAGTTTGCCAGGCTATTGGGTACAGTGATAGTCTGCCCCCGACTGCCTCCAGAGGTGGACAGTCGGGCCTCCCTTCAGGAGTGCTGGAAGGGCCTAGCAGAGAAAGTACAGTTGTGTACACTTACCATAAATGTAGATGTTCGAGTGTATTCACTGTTGCAGTCATTACATTTGGGTTATCTGCATGCAGGTAGCCTTCAGCTGGCCTGATTATGAAAGTCTTGGGTCCTGTGTCAGTTGCTGACTCATCTTCCATGACGCCAGGTAGTCAGGGGTATAAAGCATGCAGCCGACGCCATTACATCAGTTTTTCTTGCCCCAGATGTCAGGTGCCCCCATAATGGGAAGCAATTATACACAAGGTTACACCTCCAACAAAAATCAAATACACCAGAAAGATTAAATACAGCAAACAAGAAGAAAGGTAAAGCCAACAGAAGTCAGGGGGCTGGAGGGAGGGTAACTAGGGCTGCAACAGTGAATACACTCAAACATCTACATTTATGGTAAGTGTGCACAACTGTACTATGTTCTTCGTGTTTCACTGTTGCAGTCATTACATTTGGATAGATTCCCAAAGCTACGAAAGGGAGGAGGCAATTAGAGAGCATTAGGACCAGCTATTAGGCCCTGCAAGACTGCAGTGGCAAAACCAGCTCTGGCTTTAGAAAAAAATTGGCAAGTGGTAATGCTTGGTGAAGGTATGTACAGAACTCCAGGTAGCAGCTTCTAGGATGTCCCTAGTAGGAACACCTCTGAGAAAGGCTGCTGAAGTAGATGCCTGGTGGAATGTGATCTTATCCCCTGTGGGGTAGGTTTTCCATGGTGCTTATACCAGAAATGAATGCAATGGCCTATCCACTTAGAAATGGTTTCCTTTGAAATGGCCTTCCCCTCTGTCCCTGCAGCAAAGGCAACTAGCAGCTGTTCAGTTTTCCTGACAGGCTTAGTCCTGTCCATATAAAATCTAACTTGTCTTTGCACGTCCAAAGAGTGCAGTATTCATTCTCCTTTGCTCTGTGGATTAGAAAAGAAGGTTGGCAAATGAATGGACTGATTAAGGGCCACACTAGATACCACCTTGGGCATAAAGGAAGGATTGGTCCTGAGAGACACCCTGTCCGCATGGAAGATGATGAAGGGCTCCATTGCTACGAGGGCCTGTAATTCAGACACTCTTCTTGCTAAAGTGATGGCTAGAATAAAGGCTGTTTTTCAAGAAAGGAATGTCAACTCTGCAGTTGCAGATGGCTCAAAAGGAGGTAGAATGAGGTTTTCCAATACAAAGTTAAGGTCCCAGGCTGGAGTAGGGGCTCTCCTGGATGGTCTTAAATGTTGGCCCCTCTGAGGAATTGTTTCAGCAGGGGGGAGAGAAGAGGGGTGGCTCAGTATTATAATGCGCTGAAATGGCTGAGACATGAATTTTAATAGAAGAGAAGGAAAGGCCCTTGTGAAGCATCTCTGTTAAGTATTGAATAATATGCAGTAAGCTGGGCACTGTTGTGCCCATCCCCTGAGTTTGGCTCCAGGAACAGTATCTTTTCCACTTTTCAGTATAGGATTTTCTAGTACTAGGCCTCCTTGCCTCCAGAATGACATCCAGCACTTGCTTACTGAGGGATGGTATTGGAGAGCTCAGGTAATTAGCCAGGTTGCTAGGTTCAGGGTTTGAAGCTGGGGGTGCACAATCTGGCCCTCCTGCTGGAACAGCAGGGGAGGGGTCTGAGGCAGGTGCCATTGTTCCAGCAGTGACATACTGCGCAAGAGGGGGTACAAATGTTGGCATGGCCAGTCTGGTGCAATGAGTATTGTCCTTGATTTGTCCTGTTTGATCTTTAATAGAACTTTCGAAAGGAGAGGCAGAGAGGGAAAGGCATAAACTGAGAGGATTTCCCAGGTGAAGAACAGGGCATCCACTTTCCAAGCTTGTCTGTGGGGAGTCCTTGTGCAGAATTTGTCCAACTGGTAGTTCTGAGGGGAGGCAAACAGGTCTATCTCTGGGCTCCTCCATTTGTTTCTCAAAATGTTGAGAATCTTTGGTTCCAGTTTCCACTCGTGTGGGTCCATGAGATTTCTGCTTAGGTCGTCTGCCAGTGAATTTAGCTTGCCTGACAGGAACTGAGCTTGTAGGTGCACTTGGTAGCTCAAGGCTGTGTTCCACAGAGCCATGGCTAGTCTGCAGAGAGGGTATGAGTGGGCTCCCCCTTGCTTGTTTATGTACCACATAACAGTGGTGTTGTCTGTCTTTACCAATAACTGTCCTAGAAGAATCTGGTCCTTGAAGGCTGTCAGAGAATTCTGTACAGCTAACTTTTCTTTTTGATTGATATGAAGGTGCATTTGACTTGGGTTCCATTTGCACTGAATGCACTGCCCTGTCAAGTGAGCCCCCCATGCAGAGTCTGATGCATCTGTTGTTAGGGTTTGGATGGCAGTGGGTAGAGTGAATGGCAGTCCCTTGTTGTGGTAGCAGGCCTCTGCCCACCAAAAGAACTCTGTCTTTATACAAGAAATGATAGGAATCATTGATTCCAGGTCCTGAGAATGTTGACACCATAGGCTTTTTAAAATACCATTGTAGTTTCCTCATATGCAGTCCTGCATATGGAATTAGTAGGATGCAAGAGGCAATGAACCCCAGGGCTTGCAGTACTTTCCTTGCAGATAGCTGGGTCTTTGAGGCCAGTAGTTTGAAGTAGGCTGTCAAATAAACTTGTTTCTCTGACGTGAGGTAGGGCATCTGGGAAGTTGTGTTCAAGCTTGCTCCCAGGAATAAAATTTGTTGGCAGGGTACTAGGTGGGATTTCTTTTCGTTTATGGTATACCCCATTGAGGCTAGCAGTTTCTTTACAAATGCCAGATGTTTTAATAGTATGTCTTGGCATTCTGACTGAATTACACAATCATCCAGGTATGGGTATATTTGAATATTTCTTTGCCTGCAGAAAGCAATGACTGGAGCTAGGCACTTTGTGAATACCCTGGGCACAGTAGATAAGCCAAAGGGCAGTGTAGAGAACTGATCGTGTATGTAGCCTGCTCTGAAACGTAGGTATTTTCTGCAAGATTCCCTTATTGGGATGTGCAGGTAACCTTTCTTTAAGTCCATTGTTGCCAACCAGGCATTTTTGCCTAGCATGGGAAGCAGCTGATGAAGAGTTAGCATTTTGAATTTTGGGATTACCAAGAAGGTGTTTAGGATAGGCAGGTCCAGGATAAAACGCCAGGAGTTGTCTTTTCTGGATACCAGGAAAAGTCTTGAGTAAAAACCTTGTCCCCACTCCTCTGCTGGGACAGGATGGATACCCCTGATACTTAGAAGAGAGAGAACCTGCTATTGAGCCTCTGCCCACTGATTTGGGGGTAGGTCTGTTCAACCGTTTGGGGTTGGTAAGGAGTGGATGCTACCAGCAATTGTTCAGATTTTCTTCGAGATTTAGTCCTGTCCAAGTAGAATCTTAGTTATCTGTGCACATCCAAGGAATGCAGAATCTGTTCCCTTTTGTTCCGTGGATTGGGGAAGAAGGTTGGCAAATGAATGGACTGATTAAGAGCCACACTGGAAACCACCTTGGGCATGAAGGATGGATTGGTCCTGAGAGATACCCTGTCCGCATGAAAGATGATGAAAGGCTCCACTGCCATAAGGGCCTGTAATTCAGATATCCTTCTAGCTGAAGTGACTGCTAAAAGGAAGGCTATTTTCCAAGAAAGAAATTTTAAGTCTGCAGTAGCAGCTGGCTCGACAGGAGGTAGAGTGAGTTTCTCCAAAACAAAGTTAAGGTCCCAGGCAGGGGTAGGAGCTCTCCTGGGTGGTCTCAAATTTTTTGCCCCTCTGAGATACTGCTTGAGCAGAGGATGAGAGAAGAGGGGTGGGTTCTGTGTTATAGTGAGCTGAAATAGCTAAGGCGTGGATTTCAATGGAGGAAAAAGACAGGCCCTTGTGAAGCATCTCAGTTAAGTATTGCAAAATCTGAGGTAAATTGGGTGCTGCTGTGCTCATCCCTAAAGATTGGTTCCAGGCACAAATCTTTTCCATTTGTCAGCATAAGATTTTCTAGTACTAGGTCTCCTCACCTCCAACATGACATCCATCGCAGGTTTGCTGAGGGATGACAAGGGTGAATTTAAGTGATTAGCCAGGCTGCAAGGTTCAATGTTGGAAGTTGAATGTGCAGAATTTGTTTCTCCTGCTGAGACAGCAAGGAAGGGGTCTGAGGCAGGTGCCATGGAGATATTTGCGACACACTGTGCAGGAGGGGGTACCAGTGTTGGTGCGGCCAGTCTGGAGCAAATCAAAATCATCCTTGGTTTGTCCTGTTTGACTTTTAGTAGAACTTTGGAGAGCAGAGGCAGCGGGGGAAAGGCGTAGACTGATAGGTTTTTCCAGCTGAAGGACAGAACATCCACTTTCCAGGCTTGTTTCTGGGGAGTCCTTGTGCAAAACTTTTCCAACTGGTAGTTCTGGGGGGAGGCAAATAGATCTATGCCTGGGCTCCCCCATTCGCTTGTCAACATGTTGAAAATCTGTGGTTCCAGTTTCCACTTGTGTGGGTCCATGAGGTTTCTGCTTAGTCCGTCTGCCAGTGTATTCAATTTTCTTGGCAGGAATTGAGCTTGTAGATGCACTTGGTAGCTCAAGGCTGTGTTCCATAATGCCATGGCTAGACTGCAGAGGGGTTAGGAATGTGTACCCCCCTGCTTGTTTATGTACCACATAACCGTGGTGTTGTCCATCTTTACCATTAGTTGTCCTGGAAGAATGTAATCTTTGAAGGCTGTCAGAGCATTCTGTACAGCTAACATTTCTTTTTGATTGATATGTAGGTGCATTTGATTTGGGTTCCATTTGCCCTGAATGCACTTCCCTGCCAGGTGAGCCCCCCATACATAGTCTGATGCATCTGTAGTTAGGGTTTGGGTGGAAGGGGGTAGTGTGAATGGTAGTCCCTTGTTTTGGTGGCAGGCTTCTGCCCACCATAGGAACTCCAGGCGTAGGCACGGTATGATAGGAATCATTGTTTCCAGGCTGTGACAATGTTGACTCCATAGACTTTTTAGATACCACTGTAGTTTCCTCATATGCAGTCTTGCATATGGAATTAGAAGAATGCAGGAGGCCATGAACCCCAAGGCTTGCAGTATTTGTCTTGCAGATAGCAGGGTTTTTGTGGCCACTTGTTTGAAGTAAGTTACCAAATTAATTTGTTTCTCCGGCATGAGGAAAGCCATCTGGATGGTACCAATTGTGATTTCTTTTCATTTATGGTGTACCCCAGACAAGTGAGAACCCTTTTTACAAACGCCAGATGATTTAGAAGTATGCCCTGGTTTTCTACCTGAATTAGACAATCGTCTCTGTATGGATATATTTGAATATTTCTTTGCCTGCAAAATGCAATAACTGGAGCCAGGCACTTTGTGAATACCCTGGGCGCAGCAGACAAGCCAAAGGGCAGTGCAGAGAACTGATAATGCAAGTAGCCTGCTTTGAAGTGTAGGTATCTTCTGCCAGATTCCCTGATTGGGATGTGCAGGTATACTTCTTCTGAATCTAGAGTTGCCAACCAGGTGTCTTTGCCTAGCATAGGAAGTAACTGGTGAAGAGCCAGCATCTTGAATTTTGGAATCTCCAGTAAGGTGTTTAGAGTAGACAGGTCCAGGATTGGATGCCATGGTTTGTCTTTTCTGGGTACCAGAAAAAGCCTGGAATAGAAACCTTGTCTCTTTTCCTCTTCTGGTACCAGTTGAATAGCTCCCATGCTTAAGAGGGAAAGTACTTGTTTTTGAGCCTCTGCCCACTGATTTGGGGGCAGGTCTGGCCACCCGTTTGGTGTTGGCAACGTGTGGAAATGAAATCTGTATCCCTGGGACACTATATTTAAAACCCATTTGCCCTGGGTTATGAGTTCCCAGTTCTTTGCATAAAGAGCAATCTTTCCCCTCAAAGGGGTGGTTAAAAGATAAGTGCTTGGTAATTTTAAAAGGAAGTCATTGAGACTGTTTACTATAGGGGGTTGTTTTGTTATTTCCAGATTTGGAAGTGGAGGCCCCCATTGCTTAGTTCTGAGAGTCCCCTGGGACTGAAACCTGGGTTTTTTGCTGTGTCTGGGCTTGGCTTGAAAGGATCTGGAAGGGGCTGGAAAGGACCAATTCTTAGTAGGCCAGTGCCTACTAAATCTTGGAGGTTGCACTTGTAAGAAATCTTTAACAGTTTGCATAGATTTAGCTTTATCTTCCATCTTTTTTAGAACTTCTTCAGCCTTACTGCCAAACAGGCGGTCCTGATTTAAAGGAGCATCCAACAAGTTAGCTTGAACACGATCAGGCAAAGATTGCTCCTTAAGCCAAGCATGCCTTCTAAGCACAGATCCAGTAACAGCAGCCCTGCAGGAGGCCTCTAAAGAATCAAAACCACATTGCAAAGTATGTTTTCCAACTTGTTCAGCAGAATGCATTAAATCTTGTAAATCTTTATTTTCCACACAGTCGGGAATCAACATCATTTTCTGTTTAAGCAGTCCAATAATATGCTGTCAATATTTTAACATATGAAATTGGCAGTTTAAAGCTCTGACTGCCAAGGTTGCATAAGTATAAACCTTTTTACCCCATATATCCAGCACCCTGGAGTCTCTATCAGAAGGGGTAGGATTTTTAGCCTTAATGCCCTTGGGTCCCTGAGAAACGGTTTCTGGATCTGTAACAAGATTTTTGAAAAGGAACTTGTGGGACTCAGGAACCCTGTAGTATCCGTCAGGTTTACTAGGAGCTGGAGGCAAGGAATCAGGGGCCAAACTGGATTCTGAGAACACATCATCAACAATGTCTAGTACAGGAGGTATAGCCAAAGACCTATGCTGAGGTAGAAGAAGGAATCAGAAAATTCCTGGCTTTCCCAGTGGAAATGCTCCCTTAAAGTATGTAAAGTTTCCCCAAAAGAAAAATCCCCAGGAGGGGAAGCAGAGGGAATGGAATCCTCTGCATCAGAATCCTCATAAGTAGGTATGGACAAATCCAGGTCATTAGGAGAGTCAGAAGAAACAGAATCCTGATCAGAAGATTCATAATCAAGCTCAGCCCTAGGCCTCTTGGGGGGGGGGGGGTTGACTACCCCCGATTAGAGTAATTAGATCTTCAGCCATTTTTATCATTTGTTTTTTAGGCATGGGGCCTGAACATGTGGCCTGGGCGTAATTTTTTTTAGACATGGATCGAGATTTAGGCCTTAGTAGTAAAGGCGGTGTCGATTTAATATGCAAGTGTGTAGGCCTCAGTACACCCCCAGAAGCCGGTGCTTGCACAGCGGCTCCAGACCCATCCAAGGTACAGACATCCACGGGTTCCATAGGTGAAGCATCTCGCAGCATACTAGACTCCGAATGGGTCTCAATAGAGGCCTGAGAATTAGAAGTAGTGGGTATCAGGGGCTGCGAAAGCGCCTCACTGAGTACTGGCGAACTGGCGACTGGCTTAGGAGAAGAGTCATCGGCAGTTTTGGAGCTCGGCGGCCTGTCTCTGTCTTTATCTTTGTGTTTTTTCGGACTCCCGGTAGTCGGATGGCTAACCAATGACATTTCTGGATAATTAAACTGAGAACCAAAATATTTAGAGGCACAAATGTACCGACGACGGATAGTGTGCCGATTAAAGCACAAAACCGACAGCAAGGTACGTCGTGGTCTAGGCCTAGGTAAGGAATACAGTATGAAAGAAAATCTTTATGAGGTATTTGCTTTCCACAAGTAATGCAATTATTAACTTTTACTGACATCGGTAAGGAGCAAGAAAAAGTTTCCCCAACAGGGTACTTAGCTTTAAGTTGAAGACTTCGGTTCTGAAACTCGAAAACAAAAATTTCAGGAGTCGGCTGACCGGCCCTTGCAAACTGCTTCTGCTTCCGGCACCGCACGGCAAGAAAAACTGATGTAATGGCATCAGCTGCATGTTTTATACCCCGGACGACCTAACGTCATGGAAGAAGGGACAGCAACCGATGCAGGACCCAAGACTTTGTTAATCAGGCCAACTGAGGGCAACCTGCCAGCAGATTACCCAAATGCAATGGCTGCAACAGTGAAACACAAAGAACATCTGGTTCCATGATCTCTGGAGCGCTCTACTCCTTTCAACTCACTACAGACAAAAGTGGGTCAAAATGCTGAGACACCCAAGAGGTGGAGGGTCGGGAACCAAATGCATCCAGGTAAACAGACTCATCCTCAGAAGGGGCTGGGGACTTCCAGCCACCCCTGTGTCTAAGGATTTCCAAGACGTCTGAAAAGGAGACAACCTCAGAAGGGGACTGAGGGGACCCTTCCGATTTATCCAAGTCTGTGACAGAGGTTATAGGGGAGCCTAGATGCTTCCTCTTACATCTTTTCTTCCAGGGGACCTCCTCTGAATGTTCGGGGAAGGTTTCAGAAGAGGTGGGGTCACCCAATGGGGTGTCCTGGGGGACAGGTTCCCTACGCTTGGATGCAGGAGGAGGGTCAAAGGCAGGCACAGGTACAGAGGGAGAAGGAGTCAATGGAGCAGAGGGTGGAGCAATCTCAGAAGACAGCACGCTCATCACCTCGAAGGCGCCACGGTCCTGAGTTGAAGGAGCGTCGGCTCCGTATAGCCCAGAGATCTCCTGCAAACCAGGTGTGATGGCTCCGAGGTGGATGTGAGAGCTGAGCTCACCTGCGCCGAAGCTCTGAGAGGCAGTGCGGGGTCATACAAGGGTCCTATGCCACTTCTCCCCTCGGAGTCAGCAAGAGAGCTTTGGCACCCAGATCCCTCAACGGACTGAGACATCGAGAAGTTTGGAGTGGTTGTCAGAACCAATAAAGGAGAAGTAACTGGAGCCGACTGTTCCACCACCACGACCTCCATGCATTCCGGCTCCAAGCTCAAGAGAGTCGGTGTAGGAACTGATGGAGAAGCTGGATGGGCTGAAGGAGCCAATTCCTTATGGGCTGGGCTCGATAGTAATTTAGCAAGTGCCTGTGACTTGAGGAGCCTGTTGACCACTATCTCCATGTCGTCATCTAAAAGTCTGGAGGACCGAGAGGAGTGCGAAGAGGACCGGTGACTGCTCGCTCCAGGTTGCAGCAGAGGAGATTGAGGAGCACAGCGTACCAGCTCCAAAGAAGGAGACCTTGTTCTCTTATGGGTCCGGACTCGCTCCGAGGACAGAGATGGAGCCGCCAGAGACTTAGTTTTGTTTGAGTCAGCACTGGGAGCCAACAGAGCCAAAGGTTTGTCAGTGGAGTTTGTCTGTTCTGAACTTGGAACCGATGGCTTAGTGTGTTTTTCGGACACTTTAGCTGGCTGAGGACCCTGAGACGATGAATCTTGAGGGTTCTTGAGAAGGCCATGCAAAATTAACTTATTTTTTCTCTCCTGCAGGACACTGGAACTGAAAGCATGACAGATCGAGCATGAGTCCTGCAGGTGAACAGCCCCTAAACAATATACACAACTCGTGTGCCCGTCCGTAAGGGACAGTTTTTGGCAACACGAGTCGCATTTTTTGAACCCACAGGGTTTCGATTCTTTGGATATAGTGTAAATTTTTTTCACAGCACTAGAGAAAAACAAAGCTATAAGCGAAAAGCACACAACAACTAACTACAACAAGGCTGTAAAGGCTAGCCCAAACAACAATACAAGAAAAACTTTTTTTTTTTTTTTTTTTTTTTTTTTTTAAGGGGAAAAGAAAAAAGGGGAAGAGCCTCTAACTTAAACGGCTACTCCCCCAATAGGAAAGCCTCTAACTTAAACGGCTATCCCAGAAAGGGTGGGGAAAGAGAACAACAACACTTTAATTTAAATGGGCTCAAGGAAAAAGCAAGACCTGAGGAAAAAAACAATGGCCAAAAAATACCCACAACAACAGGAAGAAGGGTCGTTATACATGCTAGCAAGATAATACAACCACAAAACCTAGAAAAAGGATAACAATAAAATGAAAAAGGTACAAAGTACTTAGCTTGAGCCAGTAGTCGCAATCTTGATGCTGCAAGCGGCAAACGAGATCTGGTTAGTTACCGCTAGGCTTGTTGGGATAGGGGTTAGTCTTGAGCTATAGTAAATTGGCAGAGTCAGAGCGAAGATTGGCTCCGAATCAACCAGCAAGAATGAAAGTGAGATGGGACAACATAACATCAAGATTTTTTTTAAGCAAGTAGCCTTTTAAAATAAGACAAAAGTAAAAAAAAATGCAAAATTTTTACATCTACAATGATATTAGCTTGTTTTTTTTCCCATTAGCAGATGTTCAGTGGGAGACAAAGTTTGCAGCTGAAGGCACTTGTACATTCTATTCTGAGTGAAACTTACAAAGATTCACATTTATTTAAAAAAAAAAAAAAAAAGGTTTATGTGCTTGCTTGACTGCATGGATGCTTTACAAGTTGCTCAAAGTTAAGTTGCAGTAGCATTTTATTTGTTTGTTTTCCTTTCGTTCCGATGGCATTAAAATTAAGATCACCTAAAATAATAGTATTTTTACTGTAACCACTGGAGAACATTTCCTTTTTTTTTTTTTTTTTTTTTTTAACTGTGGTAGGAGAAAATGGGGGAGGACTATAAATGTGAAAAATGGTAATCGGAGTATGATTTTTATTCAGATGGGGATTTTGTCATTTGTTAGTTGGATTAGGTGGAGCACTGTATTTAAAAGAAGCATGACTCTGCTTCTTAAGCTGGGACGGAGGCTACTACCACAGATAATTTTGTACCGAGACTGGATAAAGGAAGACGGGCAAAAGCTGTCTTTAACCAGGTTTCACTAATAGCCATGATAGTAAACATACAAATATTTCAAGCATGGGCAATAATACCCTTCGATACTGCCAGTATAC
The DNA here is from genome assembly GCF_019279795.1 of Protopterus annectens. Lineage (NCBI taxonomy): Eukaryota > Metazoa > Chordata > Ceratodontiformes > Protopteridae > Protopterus > Protopterus annectens. The sequence goes on along the minus strand of NC_056743.1, from coordinate 1,356,237,971 downwards.
ACCAAAACAGTTGTTCCCATAAGTAAGTGTCCAGGCTGTTCTTAAAATACCTAAACTAGTGCTTGCTTTAATGTAATTTGGTAGTCTATTCTGTGCATCAGCTTCTCTCAGAGTGCAAGTTAGTACACTTCTCATTCCTATAGAATCTTCCACATACGTTTTCTGATGATTCTCCCCTAATTTTTGAGAACCCCAAACATTCCTAGAGTAGCTGTCTCTAAATGCTGTATATACCTGAATAATGTCTTCTCTTAAATATCTTTATGAGATGCTGAACAAGTTCAGATATTTTAGTCTTTCATAATAACTTAAGGTTTCACATCCATGGATGCCTTTGATACATTTCTGCTGTACTCTGTCCAATTTATTCATACTTAATTTCTTATAAGGTTTGCATACTATTATTTCATGCTCAAGTATGGGTCAAATGTAACTAACAATGACGTCTGATTTCCTAAATTTTATAATTTTTTATACAACCTATAGTTCTATAACGCCCACTAACCAATTGATTGATATGGTAGAAAAACTCAAAGCAAGATTTTCAGCAGTAATCCAGCCTCAGTATTTGACCATTTGTTTTTAATGCAGGCTACTTTTAGGTCTTTTGCCTTAAGAGTTAAATTTTTTTAGTTTTGATTAACAGGAGGGCATGACGTAAGGGCTCTGTCTAGAGGGAAAATTTTGGAAATAGGGCCAGGGTTATGACGCAAACTGACGGATTTCAGTAGTTTGTGTTGAAAATAGAATAGTCATGTGGCAAGGCACTTTCTTTTTTTGTAAATCTTTAAAACACATAGGCACACATACATTAGTACAAACAAATCATATTAGCAGGTTTTCATTTACACACACATTTTTTTTCTTTATAGCAACTCTTCATTTAGTTCATTACACAGATTAAGGTTTAAGGGAGGGCGGGAAATGAACACTCCTGAACACTATTTTGCATGTACTGTTTCCACAAATTCCATTTTTTCTGTGTAATTAGTTCCTTCTTTTTTTTCTTGAATATCCCATTCCAGTATTTCTCTTTTACAATATTCAGTACTTCAAATACAGCTTGTTTAGATTTTGATTTCCATGTTCTACTAATTGTTTTTGTTTTTTGCAGCCAATAGACTTTAAACTTAAGGATTTACCATGTCTAGACAATTCAGAATCTGTGGTCTAGCCTAAAGGAATAATTTCCTTACTTAAAGCCATTTGCTCCCCCAACATTTCTTGCAGAGTATTCTGTAAGGAATTTTTAAAATATGCCAGCTCATGGCACTCCCCAAAAACATGTTCCCAGTTACATCTTTCTTCCTCTTCACATCTCCCAGTTATTTCTTTTTCCCAATCACATCTTGAAAATTTACTGTCTACCCAATGAAAAGTAATTTGAAGTCTGCTTGGGCTATAAAAGTACATATGTAAACACTTCTAAGCAAACGTCCTAAACCTTCTGGACTTAGATGCACAACTGGGAACCATACATATGTCCTCTCACTGTTCCCTTTTAAACTGATTTTGCAATCTTTATAACCAGTCTTTTCTATCCTCCTCCGATTCTTATGCCTCATTCCACTCTATTAACTTATCTTTCTAGTTACTTGCTCCCAATACACTGATTCCATTGCCAGCTTTCTCCAGCAAATTCCAGCCCTTTCTTGCTTATTTTCTGCACCCCTATTTACATTCATCCCTGTCGGCAAAAATCTCCTCTCTCAATTCCCATGCTGGCTTAGTTTTTAGAATACTTTCTGCAACTTTATAAATACAATATTCTGTATGGTTGTTAGCATTCTCCTTAAGGATGCGCATCCAAAATCCCACTCCATTTCTTAACCCCCCCCAGCTTTATCATCCCTTTCCACTCTGAATAATAACTCTCTGCATGCATTATGTATATGACCTGTAACTATGTCGCTTTAAGATATCCCTTCAAATCACAATCCTAAATTGCCTTGCTCTACTGGGATGATCAACTTATCCCACTTAATTCTTGCTGTCTTCCCTTCCCAGATAAATTCCTTCAACTCTATTAATTATTCTCCACAACTTCTCCTCTGGCTAAATAAAAATATGCCTGGCTTGTATATAAAACTAAAGGGACTTAAATATTTTCACTATTTGTATCTTTCTATCCATAAACAAAAGGTTGGAGTTTCTCAGTTTTTTTGTATAATCTTTGAAATAGTGCCTTCCCACATATCCTTAACTGTTATAACAGAAGCCTTTTTAATCCATACTCTTAAATAACTTCATCTTATCTCCATAAGTATGGGTATTGATGAACCAAAACGTGTGTGGGTACATACTTTGCTGCTATAGCCTGTATCTTCATTAATTTTATATTACAAAAAGACCTGAAATTGTCAAACTGTTTCACAACATCAAGATGTCCTTTTCTGGATTTGTCAAGTACAACATAATATTATCTGCAAATAAAACCAACTTTTTTTGATTACCAATTATATCCTTGAAGTTCTAAGTCCCTTATTTTCTTTGCCAGTGGCATTAAATATAAAGCAAATAAAGGGGAAAGAGGACAGCCCTGCCTCTTTCCTCTGTTCAGACATAGCTTATCTGAGAGGAACCCTCCCCACTTTAGTTATTGGCTCCAATTCTTCATATGTCCTCCTAATTAACCTTGCTATATCAGGGAATGCAAAAGCTTCCAGTGCTCTACTCAAAATCCCAGCTTATTCTGTTGAATGATTTCTCTGCATCAAGGATAACCAACGGCAGCAGTATTTTCTTACATTTTGCTTTCCTCTGGATAATAATTGCTCTGTTAAATGCTCACAAATGTTTGCTTCTCCTCGACAAACACACACTGATCCACATCAGTTTGGGAAACACCTTTGCCATTCTTTTAGCTACTGCAGGCAAACCATTTATAATCATGGTCTGAAACTGAAATGGATCTATATGAAGCTTGATCTGATGGGTTTTTACCCTCTTTGGATAATGCAGCCATGACAGCTTCCTCCCAAGATGCTGGTGCTTTCCTTCCTTTTACTGTTAAACAAAACCTTTCAGATCTTTATCACTTTCTTCCCTCCAAACCTCAACAGAAATACCATCTGTTCCTGGAAACTTCCCTGTAGACTGATTATATATCTCTGTTTTTAACTCATCTCTTCTTATCTGAATTACTCGTTTCTGAGCCTCATCTACCTCTAACCTTGACAATAAGTCTTTCATAAATATTTCTACTTGTGCTCTTTCTTGATTTATGCTTTGCATTATACACATTTTCATAAAATGTCCGAAACATCTCTAATACCTCTAAAGGATCTCTACTTATTTATTTATTTTTGTTACAGGCTCCCTAAATTTGCGACAACCCTTTTTACTTTCCATTGCCTAAGTTGTTGTACTCTGCAGTTATCAAAAATAGCTAGTTAACCACAATTTGTAAACCCATTAGTATTATCCAAACTCTGCATTTTCTCTCTTCAGCACACTGCAGTAGCTTATCTACTTGGATCTGTGAGATTCCCCTTATTCAGCAATGCTTTAAACTCTGTCAGCTCCTCTAAATAATTCCTATTTATTGTTAACCATATCTTTCTCTTTTATTTGTACCCCAGTTTTAAACTCCATTTTCATTTTTGTCCTATTCATTAGTTACGGTGTCTGAAGGAGGGCCAATTTTCCCTAATAACTCTTAAATAAATTTCTCTCTCCATAACAGGAGGGTGTGTAAAGTTCCAGTGTTTCATTTTTACTTCTTTACTTAGCATTTTTTCTTAGTTTTTATGTTTTTATTGGTGCAGATCTAAAATAGTTATTGGATGCGTGCCGAAGCTTTCAATTAAATGCGCATGTTCCTGTGAAATATAATTTCTAACAAAACAGAGTACTACCAGGAGTAAAAACAACTTAAAACCACATTTTCAGGGAATGGTCCCAGACTGACTGGGACCATTCTCAAAGAAATTTGGTTTTAAGTTTTAAATATAATTTCTAACCAGTCTAGCCCAGTTATTTCACTTTGGAAAATGTGTACATTTTGTCCAAATTCTTAACAGTGAATTCAAGGGTCCATACCAAATATTTTCATAAATTTCTTCAGAAATCTACTTTCTCGTTACATTTTCCTTTCTAGGTCCCCCTGATATGCCCTCACTATTGCAAATGAAGTTCTAGTCCACACCTAAACTTATTTTCTGGTTAAGCGGATTTCACCCATAATTTTCAAACGCTCTATAATAGCAGTGCAATCATCTTCCCTTACTAAGAACTACTTACTAATGTGTCTACCATCATTCTCTTTTTATTTCCCCTCTTCTGTCACTATTGGAGCCCCTTCTAGCAATTAGTATTATTACTCCCCTTTTCCTTTTTCCCTGAAATTCTGCTGAATATTCATCCTGAAATCCTGTGTGCCGAATTCACAAGTTCGTTTCTTTCTGCGTTTCCTGCAGTACTGATATTTGCACTCCGCATTTCTTAATATAATTTAATATTATTTCATTTTTGCCTATAGCTGGAAGGTCATTCATTTTTCAAGATACCAGGGAGAGAGTAGCCATTATGATAAAAAGCTATTGTTCTCCTCTATTTTACACAATTTTTTCAATGTGTATTTCAACTTGTCTTACACGTGCACACTCATTTTCAGCACACTGAGCTTTTATACAACTGTTTCTTGTCATCTCCATTTTAACCTATGTCCCATTTTTCAAGACTTGTTGCTTTAATGAAAACCCTCAATCAAAAATTAAATACATTTTCAGAACAATCCCATCCCCTTTAAACATAGAACAAACACAAAAGTACATTTTCAACACGTGAAGTTTAACCTTCCAGATAGGAACAAAGTACAGTTGTGTACACTTACCATAACTGTAGATGTTAAAGTGTATTCACTGCTGCAGTCCTAACCATTGGGTTATCCATGCTGTGGTAGCCCTCAGTCAGTCCGAATACCAGAGTCAAGGTTTTATGCGTCAGCTGCTGTCACTTGCTGGGTGACGTCAGGTCGTCTGAGCTATAAAGGAGAGCAGGCAATGCCATTACCTCAGTTTTTTTTGCCTTAACCAACCACAGAAGTCCAATTTTAATAATTATTAGTTGTCCTGGTGTCAGAGACCCCCATAGAAATATGCGTCTCTCTAAGGAATGCAGATATCAGGGGGAAGGAGGGAAGGAAAGTAGGACTGCAGCAGTGAATACACTCGAACACCTACATGTACACAAAGTACAGCTGTGTACACTTATCATAAATGTAGATGTTCGAGTGTATTCACTGTTGCAGTCATCACATTTGGGTTATCTGCTTGCAGTAGCCCTCAGTCGGCCTGATTAACAAGGTCTTGGGAACTGTGTCAGTTGCTGTCCCTTCTTCCATGACGTCAGGTTGTCAGAGGTATAAAACATGCAGCCGACTCAATTACATCAGTTTTTCTTGCCCCAGATGTCAGGTGCCCCCCTAACAGGAAGCCATAAAATCTATAAATATACAAGATTATACCTCCGACAAAAAAAGCAAATACACCAAAAAGCTTTTGAGCATAGTAAAGGAGAGGAGAGAAATAGCCAAAAAAGGTAAGGGGGCTGGAGGGAGAATAACCAGGGCTGCAACAGTGAATACACTCTAACATCTACATTTATGGTAAGTGTACACAACTGAATGTGTTCTTTATGTTTCACTGTTGCAGTCATCACATTTGGATAGATTCCCAAAGCTAAGGATGGGAGGAGGAATTTAAATAGCATTAGGACCAGCTATAAGGCCCTGCAAGACTGCAGTGGCAAAGCCAGCTCTGGCTTTAGAGAAAATTGGCAGATGGTAATACTTGGTGAAAGTATGTACAGAACTCAAGGTAGTAGCTTCTAGGATGTCCCTGGTAGGGACGCCTCTGAGAAAGGCTGTAGAGGTAGATGCAGCCCTGTTTGAGTGGGGTCTGATCCCCTGTGGGATAGGTTTTCCATGGTGCTTGTAGCAGAAATTAATGCAATGGCCTATCCATTTGGAAATGGTTTGCTTTGAAATAGCCTTCCCCTCTGCCCCTGTAGCAAATGCCACCAGCAGTTCAGATTTCCGTTGAGGTTTAGTCCTGTTCAAGTAGAATCTAAGTTGTCTGTGCACATCTAATGAGTGCAGTATCCGTTCCCCTTTGTTCTGTGGATTAGCAAAGAAGGTTGGCAAATGAATGGACTGATTAAGGGCCACATTGGATACCACCTTAGGCATGAAGGAGGGATTGGTCCTGAGGAACACCCTGTCCGCATGAAAGATGATGAAAAGCTCCACTGCCATAAGGGCCTGTAATTCAGATACCCTTCTTGCTGAAGTGATTGCTAAAAGGAAAGCTGTTTTCTAAGAAAGGAATTTTAAGTCTGCGATAGCAGCTGGCTCGAAAGGGGGAAGAGTGAGTTTCTCCAATACAAAGTTAAGGTCCCAGGCAGGAGTTGGAGCTTTCCTGGGTGGTCGTAAGTTTTTGGCCTCTCTGAGGAACTGCTTGAGCAGTGGATGAGAGAAGAGGGGAGGTTCTGTGTTATAATGAGCTGAAATGGCTGAGGTGTGAATTTTGATAGAGGAGAAGGACAGGCCCTTGTGAAGCATCTCAGTTAAGTATTGTAAAATCTGAGGTAAATTGGGCACTGCTGTGCTCAACCCTTGAAACTGGTTCCAGGCACATAATCTTTTCCATTTTTCAGCATAAGATTTTCTAGTACTAGGCCTCCTTGCCTCTAAAATGATATCCATCACTGGTTTACAGAGGGATGGTAAAGGAGAGATTAGGTAATTAGCCAGGCTGCTAGGTTCAGTGTTTGAAGCGGAGGGTGCAGAATCTGGTTCTCCTGCTGAGACAATAGGGTAGGAGTCTGAGGCAGGTGCCATGGGGCCAACAGTGACACACTACACAAGAGGGGGTACCAGTGTTGGCGTGGCCAGTCTGGTGCAATCAAAATCGTCCTTGGTTTGTCTTGTTTGATCTTTAGTAGTACTTTGGAGAGCAGAGGCAGAGGAGGAAAGGCATAAACTGATGTTTTTTTCCAGCTGAAGGACACAGCATCCACTTTCCAAGCTTGTTTGTGGGGAGTCCTTGTGCAAAATTTGGCCAATTGATAGTTTTGGGGGGAGGCTAACAGGTCTATATCTGGGCTCCCCATTTGCTTGTCAACATGTTGAAAATCCTTGGTTCCAGTTTCCACTTGTGTGAGGTTTCTGCTTAGTTCGTCTGCCAGTGTATTTAGTTTTCCTGGCAGGAACTGAGCTTTTAGATGCACTTGGTAGCTCTGGGCTGTGTTCCACAATGCCATGGCTAGTCTGCAGAGGGGGTAAGAATGTGTAACCCCCCTGCTTGTTTATGTACCACATAACAGTGGTGTTGTCCAACTTTACCATTAATTGTCCTGGAAGAATGTGGTTCTTGAGGGCTGTCAGAGCATTCTGTACAGCTAACATTTCTTTTTGATTGATATGCAGGTGCATTTGACTTGGGTTCCATTTGCCCTGAATGCACTTCCCTGCCAGGTGAGCCCCCCCCCCCATGCATAGTCTGATGTGTCTGCTGTTAGGGTTTGGCCGGCAGGGGGTAGTGTGAATGGCAATCCCTTGTTTTGGTGGCAGGCCTCTGCCCACCAAAGGAACTCTAGGCGTAGGCAAGGTATGATAGGAATCATTGCTTCTAGATCCTGGGAATGTTGACACCATTGTAGTTTCCTCATATGCAGTCTTGCATATGGAATTAGAAGAATGCAGGAGGCCATGAACCCCAAGGCTTGTAGCATTTGCCTTGCAGATAGCAGGGTTTTTTTTGTGGACACTTGTTTGAAGTAGGTTGTCAAATTAATTTGTTTCTCTGGCGTAAGGAAAGCCATCTGGGAAGTTGTATTCAAGCTTGCTCCCAGGAATATAATTTGTTGACGGGGTACCAGGTGTTATTTCTTTTTGTTTATGGTGTACCCCAGACAAGTTAGCACCCTTTGTACAAAGGCCAGATGATTCAAATGCATGTCCTGGCTTTCGGCCTGAATTAGACAATCGTCCAGGTATGGGTATATTTGAATATTTCTTTGCCTGCAAAATGCAATGACTGGAGCTAGGCACTTTGTGAATACCCTTGGCGCAGTAGATAAGCCAAAGGGCAGTGCAGAGAACTGATAGTGCGTGTAGCCTGCTTTGAAGCATAGGTATCTTCTGCAAGATTCCCTGATTGGGATGTGCAGGTATGCTTCCTTTAAATCTAGTGTTGCCAAATAGGCATCTTTGCCTAGCATAGGGAGCAACTGAAGAGTCAGCATCTTGAATTTTGGAATCAACAAAGAGGTGTTTAGAGTAGACAGATCCAGGATAGGACGCCATGAACTGTCTTTTCTGGGTACCAGGAAAAGTCTCGAGTAGAGACCTTGTCCCTTTTCCTCTTCTGGTACCAACTGAATAGCCCCCATGCTTGAGAGAGAAAGTACTTGCTTTTGGGCCTCTGCCCACTGATTTGGGGGTAGATCTGGCTACCCGCTTGGTGTTGGTTACGTGTGGAAGTGAAATCTGTAGCCCTGGGACACTGTATTTAAAACTCATTTGTCCTGGGTAATGAGTTCCCAGTTCTTTGCATGAAGAGCAATCTTTCCCCCCAAAGGGGCAGACAGTTGAGCAGTGCTTGGCAGTTTTAAAAAGAAGTCATTGAGACAGTTTACCATAGGGAGGAGTTTTACTACCCCCAGATTTGGAAGTGGAGGCCCCCCCACTGCTTAGTCCTCTGCATACCCTGGGACTGAAACCTGGGAGCTCTGCTGGATCTGGGTTTGGACTGAGAAGGTCTGGAAGAGGCAGGAAAGGACCAATTCTTGGAAGGCCAATGCCTACTAAACCTTGGAGGTTGTACTTGTAAAAAATCTTTAACAGTTTGCATAGATTTAGCTTTTTCCTTCATCTTTTTAAGAACTTCTACTGCCTTGTTGCCAAACAGGCGGTCCTGGTTTAAGGGAGCATCCAGTAATTTTGCTTTAACATGATCTGGCAAGGGTTGCTCCTTAAGCCAAGCATTCCTTCTAAGTACAGACCCAGTTACAGCAGCCCTGCAGGATGCCTCTAGTGAATCAAAACCACATTGCAAAGTATGTTTTCCAACTTGTTCAGCTGAATGCAGTAAATCCTGTAAATCCTTATTTTCAGCACAATCCGGAATCAACATCCTTTTCTGTTTAAGTAATCCAATAATATGCTGTTGATACTCTAACATATGAAACTAGCAGTTTAAGGCCCTAATGGCCAAAGTTGCAGAAGTGTATACCTTCTTACCCCATCTATCCAGCTCCCTGGAGTCTCTATCAGATGGGGTAGGGTTTTTGGCAGTAGTAGCTTTAATGCCCTTGGGTCCCTGTGAAATGGTCTCAGGATCTGCAGTAGGATTTTTAAAAAGGAATTTATGAGAGTCAGGGACCCTGTAATATCTATCAGGTTTTCTGGGAGCAGGAGGTAGAGTCAGGGGCCAAGCTAGATTCCGAAAAGGCATCATCAACATTGTCTAGTACAGGAGGTATGGCTAAAGGCCTGTGCTGGGGCAGGAGTAAGGAATCCCTAAGCCTCTTATTAGAATCAGAGAAATCCTGACTTTCTCAACGAAAATGCTCCCTGAGGGTATGCAAGTTTTCACCAAAAGAAAAATCCTCTGGGGGGGATGCAGAGGGAATGGGGTTGGGAGGGTGGCCTAATGGTTAAGGTGTTTGCCTTACAAACACAAGGTGCAGGGTTTAAGTCTCACAATGGATAATTGGGCTAGGCTTAAAATGGCTCGCAACAGCAGTTAGCTTAGTACTAACCTATGAACCTATGAACCTAATAGAGTCCTAGACATCAGAATCCTCATAGGCAGATAAGGGTAAATCCTGGTCATCAGAGGAAACAGAAAATTCAGAATCCTGGTCAGAAGTATCATAAGCAAACTAGTCCTAGGTCTCTTAAAGGGGGAAGGTTGGCTTCCCCTGATTAAAGCAATAAGGACTTCAGCCATTCTTATCATTTGTTTTTTAGGCATAGAGGCCTGGCCATGCAGTCTGGGCATCAGTTTTCTAGGCATGGGTCGAGTTTTAGGCCTTGAAGAAGAAGATGGCGTCTGTTTAATACGCAAATCAGTAGGCCTGAATACACCCTCAGAAGCCGGTGCCTGCACAGCGGCTCCAGACCCACTCAAGGTAGAGACATCTGCAGGTTCCACAGTTGAAGCATCTTGCGGCATACCAGACTCCGAATGGGTCTCGGTAGAGGCCTGTGAATCTGAAGTAGCGGGTATCAGTGGCTGCGAAAGCGCCTCACTGAGTACCAGCAAACTGGCAACTGGCTTAAGAGAAGTGTCATCAGCAGCTTTGGACCTCGGCGGCCTGTCTCTGTCTCTATCTTTACGTTTTTTTGGAATGTCAGTAGTCGGATGGCTTACCGAAGACATATCGGGATAATTGAACCGAGCACCAAAATATTTAGAAACATAAATATACCGATGACGGATAGTTCACGGTTTAAATAAGGCACAAAACAGACAGCGAGGTACATCGTGGTCAGGGCCTAGGCAAGGAATACAATACGAATGAAAATCTTTATGAGGCATTTGCTTTCCACAAGTAATGCAATTATTTACTTTTACTGACATCGGTTTAGAGCAAGAAAAAATTTCCCCAACGGGGTACTTAGCTTTTAGTTTAAGACTTTGGTTCTGAAACTCGAAAATGAAAATTTTAGGAGTCGGCCGACCGACACTTGCGAACTGCTTCTGCTTCAGGCACCGCATGGCAAGAAAGACTGATGTAATGGCGTCGGCTGCATGTTTTATACCCCTGATGACCTAACGTCATGGAAGAAGGGACAGCAACCGATGCAGGACCCAAGACTTTGTTAATCAGGCAGACTGAGGGCTACTGCAAGCAGATAACCCAAATGTGATGACTGCAACAGTGAAACACAAAGAACATCTGTACTATGTTCTTTGTGTTTCACTGCTGCAGTCCTAATCACTGGGAAAATTCCCAAAGCTGATGAGAAGGGTGGAAGGTTGATAGAAACTTAAGACTGGGTGAGCATGCCCTGCAGAATTGCAGAGGCAAACCCAGCCCTAGCATTTGAGAATAGGTTCAGACAGTAATGTTTGGTTAAGGTGTGGACTGAAGTCCATGTGGCAGCTTCCATGATATACTTGGTGGGTACCTCTCTAAGGAATGCTATAGAAGTAGAGGTTGCCCTAGTGGAATGGGTTCTGATGTTCCTAGGGAGTGGTCTTCCATGCCAGGAGCCGCAAAATTGGATGCAGTGTGCTATCCATTTGGAAAGGGTCTGTTTGGATATCAGTTTCCCCTCTGTCCCTGTTTTAAAGCTGGCCAAGAGTTAGTCAGTTTTCCTGATTGCCTTAGTACGATCCATCCAGATCAAATCTGAGTTGCCTGTGCACATCCAAAGAATGCAGTATCATTTCCCCCTTGTTCTGAGGGTTAGGGAAGAAGGTGGGCAGGTGGATGGCCTGGTTGAGGGTAACATCCAAAACCACCTTTGCCATGAAGGAGGGATTGGTTCTCAGGGAGACCCTATGTGCACAGACGATGATAAATGGCTCAATAGCCATTAAGGCTTGAAGCTCTGACACTCTCCTGGCTGAAGTAATAGCCAGGAGAAAGTCAGTCTTCCAAGAGAGGTACTTCAGTTCTGAGGATGCTGCAGGCTCGAAGGGAGGCAGAGTAAGCTTTTCTAAAACATAGTTCAGGTCCGGGGCTGGGGTGGGCTGTCTGCTGGTAGGCCTGATATTAGAGGCTCCTCTAAGGTTGTTTGATAAGAGGGTGGGAGAACAATGGCTGTTCTGTATCAAAGTGTGCCGAGATGGCAGAGGCATGGATCTTTATGGAGGAGGAGGAGAGACCCTTATTAAGAAGCTCAGCAAGATAATCTAGAATAAGAGGAATGGAGGGCAGATGTATTTCTGCCCCCTTGGACTGGCTCCAGGAGCAGAATCTTTTCCATTTTCCAGCATAAGATTTTCTGGTGCTAGGCCTTCTGGCTTCTGTGATGATGTCAATGACTTGCTTGCTTAGCATAGATTCCTTGTAGGTTTTGGTAGAATAAGCCATGCTGAGAGCTTGAGTGTCTGAAGGTCTGGGTGCAGCATTGTCCCCTCCCCTTGGGATAGCAGGTGAGGTATCAGAGGTAGCCAGGGGGGCTGGTGAGATAGGCTGTGCAGCAGTGGGTACCAATGCTGCCTGGGCCAATCTGGGGCAATGAGTATTGCTCTTGGTTTTTCCTCCCTTATCTTGATTAAACCTTTTGGAATGACAGGTAGAGGTGGGAATGCATACACAAAGAGGGTGTTCCGAGGGAAGGTCAGGGCATCAACCTTCCAGGCCAGGTGATGTTACTCCCTGGTGCAGAATGTCTGTACTTGGTGATTTAAATGAGAGGCAAAGAGGTCCACCTGGGGGGGTCCCTCATGTGTGGATAATTTGCAGAAAAATGTCTCTGTGGATTTGCCATTTGTGTAGGTCCAGCGGTTCTCTGCTTAGGTGGTCTGCCAGGGTGTTCTTGATGCCTGGTAGGTATTGCGCTGTAAGATGTAGTCCCATAGATGAGGCTGCTAGCCAAAGGTTCTTGGTTAGTCTGCACAGGGGGTGTGATTGAGTCCCTCCCTGTTTGTTGATGTACCACATGACTGTGGTGGTGTCTATTTTTATGAAAATAACCCCTGGTTTGAGGTAGGGCTTGAAGGATGCCAGAGAGATTTGCACTGCTATCATTTCCTTTTGGTTGATGTGCAAGGGTAGTATTTGTGCATCCCAGAGACCTTGGGCGCATCTGCCTTCTAGGTGGGCACCCCAGGCTATGTCCAAAGCATCTGTAGTTATGGTCTGGTCTGATGGACAGAGGGTGAATGGAAGTCCCTTGTTCAAATCACAGGCCTGGGCCCACCAGAGGAACTCGGATCTTATGCAAGGGATCACAGGCAGGGAGGTGTCTGGAGGTTGTGAGTGTTGACACCATAGGTTCTTTAGGTACCATTGAATTTTCCTCATGTGTAGTCTGGCCAGAGGTACCAAGAGGATGCATGAGGCCATGTACCCTAGAGCTTGCAGGAATTTCCTGGCAGAAAGCTGGGTTTGGGAGGTCAGAGTAGTGAAGTATTTTGGTAGTACACTTTGTTTTTCTGGGTACAGAAAGGCCATTTGCTGTTCTGTGTCCAGTAAGACTCCCAGAAATATGATTTTCCTGGTAGGGGTCTGTTTTGATTTCCTTTCATTGATAGTAAACCCCAGAGAGGCGAGTAGAGTTTTTACAAATGACAGGTGCTGCAGGAGCAGTTCCTTGCAGTCTGCCTGGATGAGACAGTCGTCCAGGTAAGGGTACATCTGTACATTGTTTTGCCTGCAAAAGGCAATGGCATGAGCTAGACATTTGCTGAACACCCCGGGAGCAGTAGATAAGCCAAAGGGCAAAGCAGATAACTGAAAGTGTAGTGATCCTTCTCTGAAGCGCAGGAATTTTCTGCATGATTCCCTTATTGGGATGTGCAAGTAAACATCCTTTAGATCTAAGGTGACCATTCAAGCTTTGTTTGGCAACATTGGTAGAAGCTGTTGTAAGGTAAGCATTTTGAATTTTGGGATTACCAGGAAGGTATTGAGAAAGGATAGGTCCAGGATGAGACACCAAGTCCCCTCTTTCCTGGGAACAAGGAATAGTCTGGAATAGAATCTTTTTGTAACTTGTTCTGGAGGTACAAGTTCTACAGCCCCTAGGGATAAGGGATATTAGGTTTTGCACTTGTATAAGTGCTTCTGCCCAATAGTTTGGAGGTAGGTCTGGGTACCCTCTTGGGAGGTAGCAGTTCTTGGAAATTGAATTTGCACCCCTGAGCAATGGTTTTAAGACCCATTGATCTTTTGTTATAGATTTCCAATTTTCTCTGCATAGAGATAGCCTTCCTACTAGGTTTTGATGTGGTGGAGGCAGGCAGAGATGGGAAAGGTAGTCATTGAGTGTTTTTTCCAAACAGGGTTGCTTTTGAACTCCCTGCGCTAGTGTTTGAGGGGGGCCACTGTTTAGTTCTTTGCTGGCCCTGAGTTCAAGTCCTGGTGGGTCTGTCCCTATGGGTTTTGCCTTGTGCCTGCCTGTTTGGTGCAGGAAAGGACCAGTGTTTAGAAGGAAAATTTCTGCTGAACCTAGGAAGTTGAACTTGAAGAAAATCTTTAACATTCTGCATCGATTTTGGTTAGTCTTTCATCTTTTTAAGCACGTCTTCAGTTTTCTGTCCGAACAAGAGGTCTTTGTCAAGAGGTGCATCCATGATTTTAGCTTTGACATGATCAGGGAGAGGTTGTTCCTTCATAGGTTCATAGGCAGATACTAGGCTATCTGCCCTAGGGCATTTATAAGCCTAGCCAGAGTGTATTTGGCTTCCGCCTCCCTATTAGATTAGCCTACTGTGCCTCTGTAAAGTAGGTCACAGAAGGTACCCTTTTAAGATTAGTTTACTGTGCCTCTGTCTAGCAGGGACACAGGAGAGATCCCAGGGGTGAATTTGCGATTTCCCATCCACGTGTCCAAATTTCGCTTGAAGAGGGTCAGCGAGGGGCTATGTCCAACATGAATTAGGATTCTATTCCAGAGTGAGGGGAGCCTTTGGGAAATTAATCTGTCCCTCCAGCATGTTCTATTTATTTCTGTGCTGTAGTTCAAGTCCCTCGAGCGCGTGGTTCTAAGGGATTTAGATTTTCTGAGGTGGAGCATGTCCATTAATTCTGGGTTGGACATAGCTTTGTATGTCAGGCATAGATCGCCTCGAAGTAGGCGGTATGAAACCGAGTAGAGCTGGAGTTTTTTTTAACCAGGCAGCATATGGGATCTGTTTGAGTCCCTTGATCCTCTTTGTGAGGTACTTTTGGGGTCTTTCTAGTTGCTGCAGGTGACGGGTAAGGTACATCCCAAAAGGGGCATTGTATTCTATGATGGGCCTGATGAGGGATGAATAAAGGGGCACTATTACCTCACTTGATCTAGATATGAATCCTTTTGTGATAAGGTGGGCTATGTAGAAGGTCTTTCTAACCACTTAGGCAATGTGGTTGTCAAAGGAGAGATTGCTATCAACTTGGGTCCCCAGGTCCCTAATTACTTCTTCCGTACTTAATGGGTTACCACCTATGTGGTAATTTATGGGCACTTTGTTTTTGCCAAAGGGTATGACTATACACTTTTTGGCATTTAGCTTTAGGCCATGGCTCTGGCACCAGTTATCCGTCTCTGTGAGACCTTTTTGGAGGATGTTCGTGTCAGCTGGAGAGTCAATTATGACGCCCAGTTTGCAGTCATCTGCGAACTTGGTCAGCCATAGTCCTCCCGTGTTGGCCTGTACCTCAGAGAAGTATATGCTGAACAAGAGAGGTCCCAGGACAGAGCCTTGTGGGACACCACTTGTAACCGGTTTCGAGTCTGACATGGCTCCGGCAATTCTGACTCTGTGGGTTCTGTCTTTGAGCCAGTTAGCAACCCATCTTGTGACATAGGGGTTTATATTTAAGATGGACAGCTTATCTATGATGCCCGAGTGGGGTACTGTGTCAAATGCCTTTGCGAGGTCCAGATAGGCTGTGTGGACAACCTTCCCTTCATCTATGGCCTTGGTGACTGTTTCGAAAAAGTCGATTAGGTAAGAGGCAGGATCTGCCCTTGAGAAAGCCGAATTGGGTAGGATCTAGTGTCTGTAGGTCCCCAATGTCTTTGTTTATGAGTTCCATGATGATCCTCTCCATGGCCTTGCAGATAAGGCTAGTTAGGCTTATGGGGCGATAGTTACCAGGGTCCGTTGAGGCACCACCTTTGTGGAGTGGGACCACTGTTGCTGTACGCCATTCTTTGGGTACATATCCTGTAGTGAGGTTGAGATTGTACAGCAGTTTTACGTGAGGGTTTAGTTCTTCTTGGAGTTCATGTAGAATGCAACCCGGGACACCATCTGGTCCCATTGAAGCAGTGTTTTTTGCTTTGGAGAGGGTGGCTTTCACCTGAGCATCTGAGATGTTAGGGAGGCTGCACTCTGCTGGGATAGATATTTGCTCTTTTGGGGGGGGGGAGAAGTTTGCACTGAACCTGTCTGCCAGGATGTTGGCAATGTCTGTGGGTTCAGTGTATTTTTTGTCGTTTAGAATCAACTCTGAGCATATCTGGGAGTTGCATCCCAGGTTCTTAACATAGCTAAAGAAAGCCTTGTGATTGTCTTTAGTGTCCTGTGCAATTTTTCTCTCGAAGCTGGCCTTGGAGGATTTTATGAGGGATCGTAATTTTTTGCTACTACTGATCAGAGATGCCTTCCCTTTTTGGGATTTTGCTCTATCATGTAGTAGCTTCCTCCTTCTGTTGTACAACTTATTTATGGCTGGGGTCCACCAGACTGGACGCCTGCCTTTGGACGACTGGGTTTTGGTTTTGTTTGGGATAGCATGATCCATGCATTCCTGGAGGTGTCCATAGAATGTGTTTATACAGGATTCTGTGGTTTGTGCCGTAGTTTCCACTGGCCCGAGGGCCTTGAAGGATTCCACCTCAGTTTTGAGAAGTGTGAAATTCGCTTTTGAGAAGTTTTTCACTGTGGTTTTCTGGGCTGGGGGTGGGGTCGGGTTTTGGATATCCAGTGAAATTAATTTATGGTCTGATCTTACCAATGAGGGGTATGCTTCTGGTGTGGAGCATAGGGTCCCCATGTTGGTGATGATCAGGTCAAGTATGTTTTCCCCTCTTGTGGGAGTTGTGACTAGTTGTTCCATGGCATTTGAGTTTATAAATTCCAGGAACCTTTAGTCTAGGGTGTTGGGGCTTGAGTAATGCTCCCAGTCTATGTTTGGGTAGTTGAAGTCACCCAATATAATGGTGTTTGGAGAGATCTTCATGTTCTCCAATGTTTTCAGGAAAGCAGAGTGGGATTCCTGATTTTGAGACGGTGGTCTGTAGCATGCTATAAACTGAAAGGCAGGTGACTAACTAGGCATCCTTGGCTAGCATTGGGAGAAGGTGCTGCAGTGTAAGCATTTTGAATTTTGGGACCACCAGAAAGGTATTGAGAATTGATTGATCCAGGATAGGGCGCCAAGAGCCCTCTTTTCTGGGCACCAGGAACAGTCTGGAGTAGTAACCCTGTCCCTTTTGTTCTAACAGAACAGATTGAATAGCCCTGATATTGAGAAGGGAAAGTACTTGCTTTTGAGCCTCTGCCCACTGGTTTCAGAGGAAGGTTTGGCAACCCGCTTGGGGTTGGCAGAAAATGAAAATAGAATCTGTATCCCTGCGATACAATGTTTAGGACCCATCGGTCCTGAGTAATGGACATCCAGTTTTTTTGCATGAAGGGCAAGTTTTCCTCCTAGGGGAGCAAGTAATTGGGCATGACTGGGAAGGAAAATTGCAAATCATTGTGAACTTTTTCCATAAGGGGGTGGCTTACCACTCCCTGTTTTAGAGGTGGGAGCACTTGTTTAGATTTCTGCATACCCTGAGACTGTAGTCTTGGTGGTCTGTTTCCCCGGGTTTGGACTGAGAAGGCCTGGGAGGGGCTGGAAAGGACGAGTTTTTAGAAGGCCAATGCCTACTGAATCTAGGTGGCTGCACCTGTAAGAAATCTTTGACAGTTTGCATAGATTTAGCTTTTTCCTCCATCTTTTTAAGAACTTCTACTTTGGTGCTAAACAAACGCTCCTGATTTAAAGGAGCGTCTAGTAATTTTGCTTTGACATGATCTGGCAAGACATGTTCCTTCAGCCAAACATGCCTTCTCAATACAGACCCAGTGACTGCAGCCCTGCAAGATGCTTCTAAGGGATCAAAACTACACTGCAAAGTATGTTTACTAACTTGGTTTGCAGAATGCATTAACTCTTGTAAACCTTTATTTTCTGCACAATCTGGAAGTAACACCATTTTTTGTTTAATTAGTTTCATAATATGCTGCTGGTACTTCAACATGTGGAAATGGCAATTCAAAGCTCTGATGGCAAGAGTTGCAGAGGTATATACCTTCTTACCCCATCTGTCTAAGGCTCTTGAATCCCTGCCTGAAGGGGTAGGGTTTTTGGCTGTAGTAGCCTTAATGCCTTTAGGTCCCTGGGAAATGGTCTCTGGCTCCGCAGTAGGATAGATATTTGTGAGAATCAGGTACTCTGTAGTACTTGTCAGGTTTTCTAGGGGCCAGTGGTAAAGTGTCAGGAGTAAGACTGGATTCCATGAAGACATCATCTACAATATCCAGGACAGGGGCTGTAGCTAGAGGCCTATGCTGAGGCAACTCAAAATTCTCTGAGTCTCTTTTTGGACTCAGGATTGTCCTGGCATTCGAAGCAGAAATGCTTTCAAAGTATGCAAGGTTTCATCAAAAGAAAAATCCTCTGGAGGGGAGGCAGAGGGAATGGATTCCTCTGCATCTGAATCCTCATAGGTTGATAAGGGTATGTCCTAGTAATCAGAAGGGTCAGAGTCATTGGACTTCTGGTCTGTAGAATCAGAAGGAAACTCCATTCTTTGTCTTTTAGCAGGGGAAGGCTGGCTTCCCCTAATTAGAGTAATAAGGTCTTCAGCCATTCTAAGCATTTGTTTTTGTGACATGGGAGTTTGAGCATGCACTTTGGTCGTTGGTTTTCTAGGTGTAGTGTGAACTCTGGGCCTAAGAAACTCGGTAGTTTTAGCTAAAAACAAAGTTGTCGGTTTAATACGAACATTGGTAGGGTCAGAATACACCTTCAGAAGTCGGCGCATGCACAGCAGCTCCGGACCCATCCAAGGTAGAGACATCCACAGGTTTCATAGTCGAAGAAGCATCTCGCGGCATACTGGACTCTGAATGGATCTCAGCAGAGGCCTGAGAATCTGTAGAAGCGGGCATCAAGGGCTGCAAAGGCGCCTCACTGAGTACCAGTGGATTGGCGACTAGGTTAACAGAAGTGTTGTTGGCAGTTTTAGACCTATGCAGTCTGTCTCTGTCTTTATCTTTACGTTTTTTCGGAAGATCGGTAGTCGGATGGCTTATTGGAGCCATTTCGGAATATGGAGAACAACAGTGAAAGAATTTAGCGACAAAGATAGCCCGACGATGAATGGTTCGGATGTTAAACAAGGCACAAAACTGACAGAGAGACATCGTGGTCTGGGCCTAAACAGGTGACGCAGTAAGAATGAAAACTTCTGTGAGGTATTTGCTTTCCACAGGCAAGACCATTGTTAACTTTTTCTGACATTGGTTAGAGCAAGAAAAAAGGATCCCCAACAGGGTACTTAGCTTTAGAAGACTTCAGGTTTGAAACTTGAAAAACGAAAATTTCAGGAAGTGGCCGACCGGCACTTGCGAACTGCTTCTGCTTCGGACTCCTCCACGGCAAGAAAGACTGATGTAATGGTGTCGGCTCCATGTTTTATACCCCTGATGACTTGACGTCATGGAAGAGGCAACAGCATCAGACACAGAAATCCCAAGACTTTGGTATTTGGGCCGATTGAGGGCTACCGGCAGGCAAATAACCCAAGTGCGATGACTGCAATAGTGAAACACGAAGAACATCTGCCATTATAAGACTTGCTCTTTTCAGTTAAAATGTTTTACAATGCTCACAGTTCAATAAATTATTAAATTCTACCAAACAAAAGAAACCCTGGAGACAGTAATCTTTAGACAGCATCAGTCTCCTATAGTCACGTGTTTGCGACTTTTCTGGATATGTCATGTCAACAGAAAGAAAGAGGGGTTCAGAATAGGAAGCTCATAATTAAGAAAGCAAAACACAAAGCCAAAGATGCCTACAATTTACTGTTATAATGATGTTCTTAATGCCTTGATGGAATTCTAAACCGGGAATCAAGTGACAAACTCATCTGATAAACAGCATACTATTTAGTAACTGTACTCTTCAGTGGCAAAAGACGAAGTGAAGATGGAACTGATCATGCTACACTTAACAACACAGTTCTGGTTGATATTTTAGTTGCAAGAAATAACCTAGCAATGGGGGAAGGGGACAATAAGCCTTGCTTTGGAATTCTGCAAGTAGCAGACATCCATCTCGGACATAAATCTCTTCATAAGGCACATGATTGCAGCAATGATCCCAACAACATGGATTACATTATGCAGGTGCACATACAGCTATGCATTACATGTGCTGCATTTCTTACACAATAGTCTGTAATACTTGAGAGTTTTTCTTCTCAGCATCTTCACAAATGAGGGTTGCAAACTGAAAAACATCCCAGGGCAATTCAAACAGTAAACAAATATTAATGAACTGAGAAGTAACATGAACGTAACACTTGAAATCATATATTACACTGTAATGTTTTAACTTGTGTATTAGTGTTTCTCAAAAGTATTCTTTCGCAGTCTCTTCAATTTTTAAGTGTTCTTTCACACTTTAACTTACACACTACAAGCACGTGGTGTCTCCACTGACACATTGTATTTTCCTCCCAGTTATTCCACTTACATGTCGCCACATTGGAAATAAAAAGCTTCATGAAATACTGATTTCTCCCCATGAGAAATCAGAAGGTTCAGCGAGCTTTACCTTTGGTGATGTCAGTGAAGGGACAGCATCATAGTGGTTTAACTACAGACTTACATGGATAAACCACAGGAAATGTGTGGAGCCCCAGACATTAAAGTCTACGGATGCACCCCCATGATATCCCCCTACAGTGATGCCACCTAGGGTAAAGTAAATTTATGTGGGTGTACCCTTAAAAATGCTTACATAGGCTTTTTATTAATAAACACTCGCACAACAGTGTTTGAGTGAAAAATGTATTGAGGCACTGAAGTTACAAAATGTCGCAAATGTATAAATAAAAGTGCAACAGAAATCTTTAGAAATTGGCAATGTCTCTTGCAAACAATGCTTTACCTCATCAAACTGTTTGTATAGCACTTTTAAATTATATTAAAGTCTAAGGAAATTCAAGACCAGCATAACAAACACTAAGGCAGCAATACCAAAAACCTCAGCAGTCAGTATTAGAAAAAAATTCCACTGTTACAATGGGAAATGTGCCAACCTGCAGCAACAATAAGGAATTCAACGTGTGTGTGTTGTGCAGTAAACACCACTCCTGCAGCAAGTGAACACCTGGCTTTGTCTTCTGCTTCAGGGACCAAAACAGTGGATATCACAAAACATGCTGCTAAACTATTTGGTAGTTAATACAATTTATGTAATTATGGTACAGTTTCCATATTCTTGTACACTGCATTTTTTTGTTCAGCAGCTAAATCTGCTACAAGTAGCAGTGTAATAGCTAGCAAACTGTGCACTGCAGCAAAATGCTGAAACTTGTATAATCTTTCACTTGTTAATCTCTTTCAGCAGCAATGGAGAATGACTATGAACTATAGGGTGAACAGCATTTTATAATACGTTCTTCATCCGTTGCCTGTCAACCATCAGCCCTCATGTGACTAACCTATTCATTCTCCATTGGGGGAAAAAAAAGCTGTTCATGGGAGATCATCCTTCTCCAGACATCCACCATTTTTTTTTTGTGACATGGTACTAACTCTTGCCCACTGGCTGAGAATGCATAATAACCTGCTATGCCTTTGAGGGTATGCATGTTCTCAAATACAGACAAGAAGCAGAACCATAGCTAGCTCAAATGTCACTCTTGCAGATTCCCAAACTGGAGCTCTTCCCAACTCAGAACCTCAATCTACTATGCAGAATATTCCCAACAACCAACGAACAAACACCAGAAATGTAGTAAAATGAAACAACGCAGCCAGCGCAAGAGGAGAAAGTACCTGTTTCTTAATAAATCATTTTTGGACAATATTTGGATTTACTATGCAGAATATGCCTGTTGTGTAGAAAGCTTCCTGGCATCTTCAATCACCCACCTCTGCCCAAAGGGTCCAGCAGTGTCAGAGATCTAAGTGAGAAGCAAGGATGTGTGAAGGGGGGCTTCTTTGCTCTGGCTTGTATGGAGCTATATTTCTGAAATGTCATGGACCAAGAAAGCATGAAAGAGCACAACTGTTTGTCACCCAGAAGGAATGATGAAAAATCACCATGGGGGTGGGGAAAGAGGAGGAAGAATGCATCCCCTATCAACTATCCTTTGTCATGCAAGATCAAGCAGAAAAGTGCGTGGAGAACAAATATTCATAAGATAAATGGGTCAGTTCTTGGCAGGGTATATCATTCCTAGAAGATACTGACCAGATGGGATTCTCAAACCCTCAGACCTGGGAATTAGCTTGCATGTTCACTTACTCTGGAAATGAAGGTGGAGCTTGACACATTGACCTACTATATCAGGGTTACAATAGCTCTGCACAAGGAGTAGGAGCTTGTATAATCCTGTGTGTTTCTGCAATGAACCATGGCCTGAATGACTGACCAGAGTATGATGGGCTCTGGTTGAATTATCTTTCCAAAGCTTTGAAGGAAAGAAATACTGTCCATAGATCCGGCTGATATGCATGAAGGGCCTGCCTATGGAAGGTTCACTTACCAGAGTATGAGAGAATCTAAAGTGAGCTCTTCAAATCCTCTGTCAAAGAGTCATTGCCAAGAATTGTGAAGAGTTCTAATGCAAGAACAGAAGGTCCTCATTTAGACTGGACAATTCCCAACATTCTAGAACCTGATAACAAGTACCTGACACAAGTCAATGAAGATGCGACTGGCTTTGTAGCCACTGACACTTCAAAGCTTACTGCAACCCATAAAATCCTTTGAAACACAGATTTTTTTTTTTTTGAAAATCTAAGCAGTAGTAAGACCTAAAAGATGCAGAAGGTTTGAGACTGGAACCTTCAAAGGTGCCCTCATACAAAGTGTCAAAGCATGAACTTCTGACCAGTTCTAGAAGCAGAAATAACTGATACTAGAGAGTCCAGTTTTATACCAGTGAAAGTAATTCTCCAAATATGGACCAGAGAGAAAGTACAGTTGTTAACATCTTACCATAACAGTAGATGTCCTTTTTACTATTGCAGTATTCCTTACCTAAGGGATCTCCTGCCAAGGAAAGCCAGACATCCAGGAAACAAACCAAAGCTTTTAGTTATTACAGGTGTACGTCAGACGTATGCTCCCCATGCAAAGTGTAGGGCATAAAGGTAACAAAAAGACGCACACTAAGAAATGAAACAGCCCAAGGAGGAACAAAACGCCCTTAAGGACAAGGAGGACATGTGAATCTAGAAGGAGAAAAAAGGAGGAGGAGGAGGAGAAACCCTCAGCCAGGATGGCAAGAAAGGTACAGGGCAAGGGGTAGAAAAGAGGGAATGAATACTTCAACAGTGAAGAGAAAGACATTTACTGTTATGCTAAGATTTTATACAACTGTACTACATTCTTCCATATCACCTTTGCTGCATTCTTTACCTAAGCGAGAGTACAAGATCTCAAGAGGAAGCCTGGGCGGAAGAAGTCACGGAACAGCCCTCTACAAACTCCTGCATGATAGCCCTGGCCCTGGAAATAACATCCAACTTGTAATGCTAGGTGAAAATATGAATAGAGGACCAAGTAGCAGCCTCAAATATGGAATTGGTATCTAGACCCTTGACAACTGTCCTAGTACAGTGCACCTTTACCAATGAGGAAATATATTTTCCATGAAAAGAATAAGAAAAATAAATGGCTTTAGAAATCCAGAAGGAGATGTTTTGCTTGAAAACAGCTAAACCCAAAGTCCTGGGATGAAAAGAAACAAAAAAGCTACTCTGATTTATGAATAACTAGTTTATCCAAGTAATATCTGAGCTGGCTATGCAAATCCAAGGTGTGAAGAACCTTCGCACTGGCAGACTGTGGAGAATGGAAAAAGGAAGGAAGATGAATAGACTGATTAAGGGACAACTCCTTGACCACCTAGGGCATAAAAGGATTAGTATGAAGAGACATCCTGTATCTGTGGAAAATTAAAAAAAAAAGAGGAATAGACATGAGAGCCTTAAGTTCAGACACTCTCTTGGATGACGTAAGAGCCAAAAGAAAGGTCTTCCATGTACAATGTTGTAAGGAAGCTGAAGAAGCAGACTCAAAAGGAGCCTGCTTCAATTTTTCAAGTACAAATGTCCGAGGTCCCCAGGATGGCAGAATAGGCTTCCTGGGTGGCCTGACATGAAATTGCTTCACCTCAAATCTAGAGGCCAGAGGTGGTGTCAAGGGGAGACAGGCAATAAAAATGCTGACAGGTAATCTTTAACTGAAGAATATGCCAAGCCGGCATGGAGCATCACACAAATAAGAGAAAACCAAGTAGAGCCTCCACAGAAAGGTGATCCTGATGGCGAGAGAGGCAGCAGCCAATAAAATCTTTTCCATTTGGACATGTATGATTTCCTGGTAGTGGGGTTCTTGGCCTCCTACAGAGCCCGAAGCATGTCTTCAGGAAAGAGGTGCCTGAAAGGGATCAAAACCCTATCACCTACAATGTCAGCTGAAAAGCGGACAAGTGAGGATGTGTAAGAGAACCCTAGTCTTGTGTGGGAAGATCCACCTGGTGAGGTAACTTTTAGTATACCAAAGCCTTTTAGATCTTGTATGCAATGTACGTCACACATATGCTCCCTGCACAGGACGTGGGGCAGAAAGCACAGTTGTGTACACTTACCATAAATGTATACGTTCGAGTGTATTCACTGTTGCAGTCATTACCTGGGGGTTATCCCTGCTGTGGTAGCCCTTGGCTAGCCCGAATACCAGAGTCAATGTTTTTTTGCATCGGTTGCCGTCTCCTGTAGTCTGACGTCAGGTTGTCAGTGTTATAAAGCAAGGCAGCCAATGTCATTACATCAGTTTTTCTTGACATAACCCATCAGAAGAGCAACTCCTCTCAAGGTACGCGCACGCCGGACAACGTGCACGGCTCCAAAACCAAATCAACATTCAAAAACATGAGCCAGCACATACAGTTCCATCGAACCAATTTAATAATATCCAGATTCCTTGAAAAATGGAATCTCAAAACATGAACAGCATACCGGTTTCGGCCATAACCTGGCCTTTATCAATGCAGTACAAAGAAGAATAATAAGGAAACCCGACCCCTGGTGGGACATGCTTATATACTCCTTATTTAAAGGGGTACAAAATCTGTATATAATAGACAAATACATCGGAACAAAACAGCACATAAATCACATCATAAAACAAAAACTACAACATAATAAACATATAAACCATGTACAAGGTCATCAAAAATAGAAATAAAAATAAAAATAAAAATAAAAATAAAAATCAAATACGAAGTAATATAAAAAATATTATACAAAAAATGTAAAATATTAATATAACTCAAATATAATAATAACTACATATCTTCCATCATCAAAATATAATGGGACTTTTGTGGTGATCAAAACAATTACTCAGGACAATTTCTATATATAGAAAACAACCAAAATAGGTCATTTCTATAAAAATATATATGCATATATATGTGTGTAGGTGTCTACCATTTTCCTATTGGGAATTGTAATCTACATACTAACAAAATCCATACATGATATGACAATCATAATATGAATGCCCAATATGTATATATATATATATATATATATATATATATATATATATATATATATATATATATATATATATATAAAAAAATTTTTTTTTTAATACCCACACAATGAACCTACCAAATCCTATTCTAACATATTTAAAACAGGTTTAAATAAACCCCCCAATTGGATTATCCACTTTTGTTCCATTTGATCAAGTTTTTGATGCCATCCGGCCTTAAAACCCCTATGAAGAGTAATTTTATCTATAACCACAAACCGAAAAATGGCCGAGGGATGCTCCAAGGTATGTTTAAATAGTGCATTGGCCACACGTTTGTTTTTAATTGCACTTAAATGTTCCCCTATTCTAAACATGACAGGTCTGGACGTTTGTCCAACATAAAATGCAGAGCAAGTACATGTAACCAAATATACCACCCAGTCTGTGCTGCAATTGGCAAAAACCCTTATTTCAAAAATTTGTGATGTATTTTTACTTGAAAATTCTTTGGTTTGTTGCAAATGCTGACAAGCAGCACAATGCCCACAAGGATAACACCCCCTTAATCTTTCTCCACTTAAGGTTCTTTGTTGTGGTATATTAGTAACATGTCTTTTGTAATGTGTGAAGTGAGAATTCATATTCCGTCCCCTTCGGTAAGAAAACTGGCAATTTGCCGGCAACAACCTGCCTAACACCTCATGTGACAAAAGAATACCCCAATGTTGGTTAATAACATCCCTGAAATAATTGGTGTTGTTCCCAAAGGTAGTAACCAACCTTATCGGTTGAATATCTTTTGTTTTATTCCCAATCCTGTTATTAGCTTTATAACACAATAAATCCTGACGTTCCATTTGTGAAGTTTGAACTTCCGCTTGCACAAGTATTTGAGATTCATACCCCCTGGTTAGAAATCTGCGCCTCAAATCCAGACGGTTTTCCAAATAATCTTCATCAGATGAACAAATACGTCTGATTCTCATATATTGAGATTTTGGAATATTGTGGATGGTGTGGCGTGGATGATGACTGTTGGCATGTAACAAAGTATTGTACTTCGGAAACTTGCGATATATAGTAGACGATAAAGTGTTGTCAGCAAGTTTGATAACTTTGACATCCAAAAAAACAATTTCTGAAAGTTCAATATTAGCAGTAAACCGAATACCAAAACTATTATCATTCAAATAATCCACAAACTGCATTAAACTTTGCTTGTTTCCACGCCACACCATCCAACAATCGTCTAGATACCTCCGCCAGATATCCAGATGTTGTAAAAATTTGTTATGTTGATCATCATATATATACCTAGCCTCATAGTATCCCATGAACAAATCGGCATAGATGGGTGCAAAAGAAGCACCCATCGCCGTGCCCTTGATCTGCCAATAAGCCTTACCTGCATAATAGAAAATATTCTTTCGTAATACCATTTCAGTGAGCTTAATCAAAAAATTATTAAAGGATAAAGAATAGAGCTTAGATTGGTATAACCAAAAGGAAACGGCTAGAATACCCTGATCATGTGGAATATTTGTATATAATGAAGCCACGTCAAGAGTACAAAGTAACCAGTGAGATTCCAGTTGAGAATCATTAATTATATTCAAAAATTCAATGGTATCCTTAATACGAGACCTAATAAAGGGCAACAAAGGTTTCAAATAATGGGTCAAAAAAGCTGACAATGGTTCCGTTAGGGAACCCCTACCTGAAACTATAGGTCTCCCAGGGGGATGCAATGGGTCTTTATGTATTTTAGGTAGAATATACAAATACTGAGAGCAAGGCTCATCCACCTTCAGTTGCCCACCCACCTGTGTCGTAATGATACCCTGTTGAACTGATAGATCCAAAAAGTCATCAATTTCTTTCTTAAAGGAAAGAGTCGGATCCACATTCAGTACCATATAAAAACTGGAATCTGCCAACTGTCGTAAAACTTCCTGATTATATAATGAATAATCCAAAACCACAACTGCTCCTCCTTTATCCGCCATAGTTATAACTATGTCATGATTATTACTAAGCTCAACCAAAGCTAATCTTTCTAAAGATGTTAAATTATTTGCGGTAAGACCATACAAATTGGAGAAATGTAACTCCTTCATTACACACTCTCTAAAATGGACACATGTTTGTTCATGGGAGGAACAAATTTAGATTTCCTAAACTTGAAATCAGAAGATCTTTGAGTGTATTCCTGATCTGCAAAAAAGATTTTCAAATTAAGTATTCTACAAAATTCATCAACATCTTGCAATAATTGAGTTTCTGAAACCGAAAATGAGGGTACAAAAGAGAGCCCTTTATTCAGCAGTTTTATATGTATTGGAGAAAGTTCAAAAGAGGAAATATTGTGTATATTATCATTTATGTCACCATTTGTTGTAACAGGGACTGTAAAGTTATGTTGCCGGAATCTGTTCTTATGCTTCTTACCCCCCCGCCTCCTACCCCTAGTTCTAAAGGGGGGGGGGCTGTTTCCTTTTCGCTGCTGGGGACACTTGGCGTAATGAACCTTCCCCATCTGTTAGGGAGGAAGCTTCCTCCTCTGATGTAGTATCAGACATTGATTTATGTTGTCTTAAGATGGACCTAGGTCTTTTCTTATTATTAAAACTATTACTGGATCTAAAATCCTGAAATCTAACAGATTTTTGATTTACAAAAGGTTTCCCTTTTTCATAATCCATCAAATCACGATTAAACTTGTTAATCTTCCTTTTTGTAAGTTGTTTTTCCAATATTGAGAGGTCCTTAGCCAGATCTGATACTTGTTGTGAATATACCACTTCCGATTTAAATTGTTCTACCTCCCCACACAAATTTTTAATCTCCGTAAGTTGACTCTGAATAGTCCTGTCATAATACCTTAGTAAACAATCAACAAATTGCATAGATGATGAATGTTGTGCCTCCGCCCATTCTTTGGAAAGCACACTATCTATGTTGGCCACAATAGGTGTATACGGACCCTTAGTCCCCTAGGAGTAATATCCTTGACCTTGTAGGCTTTAAAAAGTTTCAAATGCCATACATTTGTACGTAATGCCTTCATTTGTCTATTAAGCTTATTAAACATATTGTTGCACTGTGATGGAACATCCAATACTGAATTGGTAGAGTTTGGTCCAGAAATATTACTTAGACCAAAAACCTCCAAATTATCTTGATCGGCCGAAAGGCCCTTTAATAACTCCCCAATGTCCATATTTCAAAAATGAAATGCACCAATATAATATAATATATTATACAAGTCCCAAATATCAGAGTGACCTTGAAGACACCCAACCCCTCTTAATTCACACAAATAATGTTATCCATACTAGGTGTGCCATGTTGAAAAAATTATTCAGATAAACTAACCTTATAACTTTCTTACCATAAGTGGCCCAATATACAAAAAAAGGCTCTCCAAAAGCCAAAAACTTTCGTCTTGATGGGCAAAATAATGAAACAAATACTCAAATGATGATATCCGGAAATAATTCCAGAAAAAATATATTGGATAAATATTCCAACCCTGTAAAATATTGCCCTTCAATAGGCCGACATACGTCTCTGCCAAAGCTCCATTTTATATTTGTATATTGCCACCGTAAGATATAATATGCACCACCTCTCATGCACTCATCAGGATTATACCTGTTATAACCATCTATCAATCTCAAACAGTATTAGCTGCCCTCATGGCCACTCAAAAACATAATATCACTAAGGCCCCATCCATTCGTATCAGTCCGACCCAACCCTATTGGGTCTGGTACTATTTCCTTACAAAAATTATATATTTGTTTATATTGAGGCCATTACCCCATTTACACGTAAGATTATTGTGCACTTCAATAAACCATCACAATGCCACAACTGTTTATAAGAAAAAACCTCTAACCCACAAGGCCCAAAGGAACACTGAAGTTCTCATAATCATAATCAAACAAAGTGAAATAAATCCATTCACGGATTAAATATTAAAAAACATTGAAGTAATTTGAAGTAGAATCCAAATGAACACAATTGACCATAGTAATTTAAGATAGAATCCAAATGGACACAGTTAACCATAGACATTATCAAGGTTAACAACACTTGCCCCTGGAAATCAAACAAATTATCCCTGTGAGCATATACTGACCACCACTAATAGAACCCATATCTCATATTCT
The DNA here is from genome assembly GCF_019279795.1 of Protopterus annectens. Taxonomy (NCBI): domain Eukaryota; kingdom Metazoa; phylum Chordata; order Ceratodontiformes; family Protopteridae; genus Protopterus; species Protopterus annectens. Next base: position 1,356,208,335 of record NC_056743.1, on the reverse strand, counting down.
ACAGTTCAAAAAGTCCCATTAATTTTTCTTTATTATTATGGTTGTTAACATATGTACCCATTGCACATAGTCAGGCCATTAATTCCCACTAATAAGCATAATTAAACATTTAAATACCACTAGTGTATAACCTCCATATACCCCTGTAGCTATATGGGCTAAAAAAAGTGTTGTGTATCAATCAACAAAACAACAAAAAAACAAAAAACATCATATAAACAAATACATATAATGATTTGAACAATACAAAATGTCCAAAAATAGTCCAATAAACATTTCCAATTGTAAATTGGACCCAGCAAAGCGTCCAAAAACATCCGTTGATTCCAACGCTCCGTATTCGTGAAACTACAGTCCCTCTGGTTATAAAAATACAATATTTGTAGATCCCAGGGCCCAACTGCAATAGTAGTCCCGCCACATAAACGGCCCATATAACCAAATAGTTGAATCTTATTATTGAATCTTGAATGCAGTAATTAGTGGTACAAATACAATCCCTTTGGAAATCCAAGAGATGTGTAAAAATGACCCAATGTCCCAATGTAGACAAAAAAGTACCTCGTTTGCGAACCCAACAAAATGGCCGTCGATACGCCAACAGTTCGCATTGTTAAATGTAGAAAAAGAACTTCTCATCCAAAAAGGCAGATGAATTGTATCCCCGTAGCCACCTACAGTCCATGTTCCACCACGATAAGGTCTCCCAATATACTACTATTATCCAACTCGAACAAACAAACAACGGTTCAAGAACCAAACGTCCCCAGCGCGAAAAGAAAACAGCTCAGCAACTCCTCTCAAGGTACGCGCACGCCGGACAACGTGCACGGCTCCAAAAACAAATCAACATTCAAAAACATGAGCCAGCACATACAGTTCCATCGAACCAATTTAATAATATCCAGATTCCTTGAAAAATGGAATCTCAAAACATGAACAGCATACCGGTTTCGGCCATAACCTGGCCTTTATCAATGCAGTACAAAGAAGAATAATAAGGAAACCCGACCCCTGGTGGAACATGCTTATATACTCCTTATTTAAAGGGGTACAAAATATGTATATAATAGACAAATACATCGGAACAAAACAGCACATAAATCACATCATAAAACAAAAACTACAACATAATAAACATATAAACCATGTACAAGGTCATCAAAAATAGAAATAAAAATAAAAATAAAAATAAAAATCAAATACGAAGTAATATAAAAAATATTATACAAAAAATGTAAAATATTAATATAACCCAAATATAATAATAACTACATATCTTCCATCATCAAAATATAATGGGACTGCATATAATTTTATAGAAATGACCTATTTTGGTTGTTTTCTATATATAGAAATTGTCCTGAGTAATTGTTTTGATCACCACAAAAGTCCCATTATATTTTGATGATGGAAGATATTGTACCCCTTTAAATAAGGAGTATATAAGCATGTTCCACCAGGGGTCGGGTTTCCTTATTATTCTTCTTTGTACTGCATTGATAAAGGCCAGGTTATGGCCGAAACCGGTATGCTGTTCATGTTTTGAGATTCCATTTTTCAAGGAATCTGGATATTATTAAATTGGTTCAATGGAACTGTATGTGATAACCCATCAGAAGCACAAGGAAATAAGGAAATGTGGTCATGGTGGCTAAAAGCCACCGTGGGAAGCTTATGTCCCCCTAGGGGAAGATGATATATGGGGGATGGAGGGAGGGAAACCAGGACTGCAACAGTGAATACACTCAAACATCTACATTTATGGTAAGTGTACACAACACCATTCATGGGGGTCCATGTTTCAGTGTTGCAGTCATTACCTGTGAGAGGATTCCCAAAGCTAAGGAGAGGGGTGGAATGATAGGTTAGAGTCCTAGGCATGGGTCAGCAGGCCCTGCAGAGGCAAACCCTGGCCTACTTAGAAAGAAGAGGTAGGTGGTAATGCTTTGTAACGGTATGGACAGACGTCCAGGTGGCAGCTTCCAAGATGTCCCTGGCGGGGACTCCTCTGAGGAAGGCTATGGAAGTGGAGGCTGCCCTAGTTGAATAGGTATGGATAGATTTAGGGGGGGTTTCCATGTAGTCTGTAGCAGAAATGGATACAGTGCGATATCCATTTGGAAATGGTTTGCTTGGAAATGGGCTTCCCCTCTGCCCCAGGAGCAAAGCTTACAAGTAGTTGGTCTGTTTTTCTGAATGGTTTAGTACAGTGCAGATAGTATCCGAATTGTCTATGCACATCTAGCGAGTGTAGACTTCTTTTCCCCCTTGTTTTGAGGGTTGGGAAAGAAGGTGGGTAAGTGAATGGCCTGGTTGTGGGTCACATCAGATACCACCTCGGGTATAAAGGAGGGGTTAGTCCTCAGGAAGACCCTGTCTACATGGAAAATTATGAAGGGCTTAACAGCCATGAGAGCCTGAAGTTTTGATACTCTTCTGGCTGAGGTGATAGCTAGTAGGAAGGCAGTCTTCCAGGAGAGGTATTTCAATTCTGTAGAAGCAGCAGGTTTGAAAGGAGGTAAGGTTAGTTTTTCTAGAACATAATTCAGGTCCCAGGGTGGCGTGGTAGGCCTTCTGGGAGGTCTGATATTAGAAGCCCCTCTGATGAATTGCTTAATTAAAGAATGAGAGAAGAGGGGTGGATCTGAATCCTAATGGGCAGAAATGGCTGAGGAATAGATTTTAATAGAGGAGAAAGAGAGGCCACTATTGAGCAACTCGGCTAGGTAATCCAGGATAAGAGAGATGGAAGGATGGGAGGTACTGGCCCCTTTGGATTGGTTCCAGGAGCAGAATCTTTTCCATTTCCCTGCATAAGACTTTCTGGTGCTGGGCCTTCTAACCTCTGTGATGATGTCTAGGACCTGTTTGCTTAACAGGGGCTCCTTGCTAGCCTTTAAGGTATAAGCCATTCTGAAAGATTAAGAGTCTGTAAGTCTGGGTGCAGTATCTTCCCCCTCACCTGGGTCAAGAGGTCTGAGATCAGGGGAAGCTGCTTGGGGGGCTGTAAGGTCAGGCTGCACAGTAAGGGGTACCAATGCTGTTTGGGCCAATCTGGAGCAATGAGGATGGCCTTTGGTCTCTCCTCCCTTATTCTGATCAATACCTTTTGAATAAGGGCAGAGGAGGGAATGCGTACACAAAGAGGGAGTTCCAGGGGAAGGTCAAAGCATCCACCTTCCACGCTAGGAGGTGATACTCCCTGGTACAGTATTTTTGCAGCTGGTGGTTGAGGTGCGAGGCAAAGAGATCCACTTTCGGAATCCCCCACTTCTGAGTGATTTGCAGAAAGATTTCTCTGTGGAGCTGCCATTCATGGGGGTCCAGTAAGTTTCTGCTTAGGTGGTCTGCCAAGGTGGTAGTTTGTTACAGAAAGCCAATTGTCTTTGAAGAGGGAGAGCCTACCTCCTAGTTTTTGATGAGTGAAAGGAGGGCAGAGGGGGAGTCATTGTGAGTGTTTGCCATAAAAGGTTGGCCTAGAACTCTCTGCCTTAGAGATGGAAGTGGTCCACTGTTTGCTTCTCTGCTGGCTCTAGGATAGGACCCTGGAGGGTCTTGTCCCTGCGGGGCTTACCTTGGCCTTGTCTGCCAGGTGCAGGGAAGGCCCATTGCTTAGAGGGAAAGTTCCTGCTGAATCTGGGAGGTTGAGCATGAAAAAAAATCTTTTACTGTTTGCATAGATTTTGCTTTTCTTCAGTCTTTTTAAGCACCTCTTCTGCTTTTTCCCCAAACAAGCGTTCCTTGTCTAAGGGTGCATCAATAAGTTTAGACTTGACATGATCAGGGAGAGGTCATTCCTTCAGCCAAGCATGTCTCCTAATAACAGATCCTGTCACTGCTGCCCTGCTAGAGGCTTCTAGGGCATCATATCCACATTGTAATGAGTGTCTGGCCACTTGACAAGCTGGGTGCAAAAAATCTGCTAACTCTTTTGAATTGGCACAGTCAGGAAAGGTAGCAATCTTCTGTTTTAATTGCTCCAAAGTGTGTTGTTGATATTTTAACATATGGAACTGAGAATTGAGTGCTCAGACAGCTAAGGTTGGAGATGTGTATACTTACTTACCCCATCTGTCCAGAGCTCTGGAGTCCTTGTCAGAAGAAGAGGATACTTGGCAAAAAGTACAGTTTTGTACCTACCATAAATGTAGATGTTCGAGTGCTCATACAGCTGCAGTCATCACACTTGGGTTATCCTGCTGTCAGGCGGGTCCTCGGTCGGCCGAATTCCAAAGTCTAGGTCCGGCGTCAGTTGTCGTCGCTTCTTCCCTGACGTCAGTGCGGCAGGGGTATAAAAGAGGCAGCCAATGCCATTTTCTTCAGTTTTTCTTGCCCCAGATGTCAGGTGCCCCCAGAAAGGAAGGCAAAACATGATATTATGCAAACATACACAGTAGATAAATCAAAACAGTAGTTGCAAGCAAATACACCATAAAGGAATACCCCAAACAGGTTGTATGTTAAAGGTGTTTGACAAAAGCCCTGTCCTAAGAGGGGATGGGGGGAGGGTAACCTGGACTGCAGCTGTATGAGCACTCGAACATCTACATTTATAGTAGGTACAAAACTGTACTATGTTCATCGTGCATACACAGCTGCAGTCATCACACTTGGGTAGAATCCCAAAGCTAAGTAAGGGTGGCAGGTACTAAGCGGAATTAGGAGGGGCTAGAATGCCCTGCAGGACTGCTGTGGCAAAGCCCGCTCTAGATTTTGAGTATAGTGGAAGGTGGTAGTGCTTGGAGAAAGTGTGCACTGAACTCCAAGTAGCTGCTTCCAAAATGTCCTTGGTAGGGACCACCCTGAGGAAAGCTGCAGAGGTAGCTGTAGCCCTAGTGGAGTGGGATCTGATGTATACAGGGACTGATTTTCCATGAAATGAATAACAAAAGCATATGCAGTGGGCTATCCATTTTGAAATAGTCTGTTTGGAAATAGCCTTTCCTTGAGCACCTGTAGCAAAGGACACAAAGAGCTGCTCAGATTTCCTGAATGACTTTGTTCTGTCCAAGTAATAACAAAGTTGCCTGTGAATGTCCAAGGAATGTAGTAGCCTCTCTCCTTTGTTCTGTGGATTTGGATAAAAGGTAGGTAAATGAATAGTCTGATTCAGAGCTACACTGGATACTACCTTTGGCATGAAGGTAGGGTTGGTTCGTAAGGAAACCCTGTCCTGATGGAAAATGATGAATGGTTGTACAGCCATGAGGGCCTGTAGCTCCGAAACCCTGTGTGCTGAGGTAATAGCCAGAAGGAAGGCTGTTTTCCATGACAAGTATTGTAGCTCTGTTGAAGAAGTCGGCTCAAAAGGAGGCAGGGTCAGCTTTTCCAATACGAAGTTGAGGTCCCAAGCTGGGGCTGGTGGTTTCCGTGGGGGTTTTATATTTTTTGCCCCTCTGAGGAACTGCCTTAATAGAGGATGGGAGAATAAAGGAGGATCTGTATAGTATTGTGCTGAAATGGCTGAAGCGTGGATCTTGATGGAGGAGAAGGAAAGGCCACTGCTTAACATCTCAGCTAGGTACTGTAAAATTTGAGGAATATCTATTACCCAAGGATTCTGGCCCTTTTCTTGATTCCAGGAACAAAATCGTTTCCATTTGGCGGAGTCGGTTTTTCTAGTAGAGGGTCTCCTGGCCTCCAAGATGACATCCTGCACCTCCTTGGAGAGGAGAGTCTGATGGGAAATTAAGGTATTCTCCATGCAGCTAGATTTAAGGTTTTGAGCTGGCTGTGAAGGGTTTTGTAGTTGTGTTGGGACAACAGAAGAGGAACTAGAGGTAGGATCCATGGTGGTGAGTGTGACAGGCTCTTTAGGAGAGGATACCAGTGCTGTCGTGGCCAGTCTGGAGCAATGAGAATCATTTGTGGCCTCTCTGCTCTGGTTTTTAGTAGAACTTTGGTCAGTAGAGGTAGAGGCGGGAAGGCATAGACTGTCAATGTTGTCCAATTGAAAGAGTGCGTCCACTTTCCAGGCCTGTGGATGATAGGTCCTTGAACAGAATTTCTCCAACTGGTAATTTCTGTGGGTAGCAAATAGATCTAGGTCTGGCTGTCCCCATGCCTGAGTTATCTTTGAGACGACTTGAGGATGCAACTTCCATTCGTGTGGGTCTGTCATATTTCTGCTTAAGTTGTCTGCCAGTGTGTTTTCCTTCCCTGGCAGGAATTGTGCCTGAAGTTGAATTTGTAATTCCAGTGCTGTGTTCCACAGGGTCATAGCTTGCCTGCACAGGGGGTATGAATGAGTCCCCCCCTGTTTGTTTATGTACCACATGACTGTGGTGTTGTCTGTCCTTATTAATAGCTGGCCTGGATGCAGTAGGTCTTTGAAGGTCATAAGAGCATTTTGCACGGCTAGCATCTCCTTTTGGTGGATGTGTAGGTGCTTCTCTTTTTGGGACCATTTTCCCTGAATGCACTGATCTGCCATGTGTGCTCCCCAGGCGTAGTCTGAGGCGTCTGTTGTGATGATTTGAGTTGCTTGAGGTAAACAGAAAGGGAGACCTGTGTTTCTTTGGCATGCTTGAGCCCACCACAAAAATTCCTTTTGAAGGCATGGAATGAGTGGTATAATTGTTTCCAAGCTGTGTCTGTGTTGAGACTATAAGTTTTTTAGGTACCATTGTAGTTTCCTCATATGCAGCTTTGCACATGGTATTAGTAGGATGCAAGATGCCATGAACCCCAGAGCCTGCAGGACTTTCCTTGCAGTTAATCTGGTTAAAGTTGCCATTTTGTTAAAGTATTGAGACAGTTGCCCTTGTTTGTCTGGCATGAGGTAGGCCGTCTGGGTTGTTGTATTTAATCTGGCACCCAGGAAAATTATCTGTTGAGAAGGTATTAGTTTTGATTTCTTTTTGTTCACTGTGTAACCCAGGTAGTTTAATAGTTTTATTACAAACGCCAGATGCTGCAAAAGAATGTCCTTGCTGTCCACTTGGATCAGGCAGTCGTCCAGATATGGGTAGATTTGTATTCCTTGTTGTCTGCAGAAGGCAATTACTGATGCCAGGCATTTCGTAAACCCTCTGGGCGCAGTAGATAAGCCAAAGGGCAATGCAGAGAATTGGTAATGGGTTGAACCTGCAAGAAATCTGAGGTATCTTCTGCAATCTTGTCTGATAGGGACATGCAGGTATGCCTCCTTGAGGTCCAACGTAACCAGCCAAGACTCCTTGCCCAGCATGGGAAGAAGCTGCTGTAATGTGAGCATCTTGAATTTTGGTACCTCTAAATATGTGTTTAGAATAGATAGGTCTAAGATGGGTCTCCAATCTTTGTCCTTCCTTGGTACCAGAAATAGTCTTGAATAAAAGCCTTGACCTTGTTCTTTTGCAGGTACCTCTTGAATTGCTTTCATATCCATGAGAGCAGAAATTTGTCTTTGTGCCTCTGCCCTTTGATTTTGTGGCAGGTTTGGCATGCCTCTCATTTTTGGAAGGGTGTGAAAGTGGAACCTGTAGCCGCTGTCTATAATATCCAGAATCCATTTGTCTTTTGTAACAATGTGCCAGTTTTTTGAAAATAAGGCCAGTTTTCCGCCCAAAGGTGCTGCCATTATAGCTTTGTTTGGCAGGCATAAGGGGAAGTCATTGTGTCTGTTTTCTAAATGACTGTGGTCTATCTTCTCCACCTCTTGGGGTTGGTGCTTGCCACTGTCTAGCTCTGTAAGATCCTTGAGGTTGTCCTCTACCCCTTGGGTATCTGCCCCTTTGGGGTCTGTCCGTGGCTGGAAAGGATCAATTTTTTGAAGGCCAGTTTCTGCTGAAGCGTGGAGGTTGCACCTGCAAGAAATCTTTAACTGTTTGCATAGATTTCGCTTTTTCCTCCATTTTCTTTAGTACCTCCTCAGCTTTAACACCGAACAATACATCTTTTTGAAGTGGTGCATCTAATAACTTTGCTTTGACATGATCTGGTAAGGTTTGCTCTTTGAGCCAAGTATGTCTACGTATGACAGAACCCGTGACAGCAGCTCTACATGAGGCCTCTAAAGCATCAAAACCACACTGCAAGTTATGTTTCCCCACTTGCTCTGCTCCATGCAACAAATCCTGCAACTCTTTCAAACCTGGTTGTTCTGTTTGTGTCATTTTGCTTTTCAGCTGAGATAACAAGAACTGTTGGTACTTTAACATATGAAATTGACAGTTTAATGCCCTCATGGTTAAAGTGGCTGAAGTATACACCTTTTCCCCCCACCTTTCTAATGCTCTGGAATCTCTCTCTGAAGGTAAAGGGTTTTTAGCAGTAGAGGCCTTAATCCCCTTGGGACCCTGTGAAATTGTTTCTGGGTCAGCAGTATGGCTTTTATAAAGGAACTGGTGAGAATCAGGAACCCAGTAATATCTGTCTGGTTTAACAGGGGCTGCAGGTAAAGAGTTTGGATTAAGACTGGCTTCTGCGTACACATCATCCAAAATATCTAAAACAGGAGGGATAGCCAGGGGCCTATGCTGGGGGAGCAGTAGAAATTCCCTGAGCCTTTTCTTGAAATCTGAGTAATCTTGGCCTTCCCAGTGGAAGTGCTCTCTCAATGTATACAGGGGTTCCCCAAAAGAGTAGTCCTCAGGGGGGGAGACCGAGGGAATAGACTCCTCAGCATCAGAGTCTTCAAAAGGGGAATAGGCGTAATCCTGGTCCTCAGAATGGTCTGAGGTAATAGAATCCTGGTCTGAGGAAGGGTAGTCTTCCTCCAACCTGGGTCTTTTGTCGGGGGGGGGTTGAGAACCCCTGATGAGAGTTATCAAATCCTCAGCCATTTTAAGCATCTGCTTTTTAGGTATGGGGCCTTGAGAGGAGGTCTGAGGACCCTGTTTTTTAGTTTTCATTGCAGCTTTAGATTTAGTGAAGGATTTAATAGAGAAGGTGGTAGGCCTGAAGACGCCTTCAGAAATGGCAGGCCTCGCTAAATTTTCGGTTTCCCCGCCAAGAGTGGCGTCGGTATCTGCAGTGGGAATGGAGACAGAGGAACCTGCGACCTTGGGTACTGAAGTCACCGGTAAAATAGTTTCATCGGTAGTCAGGGGCTGCGTAGGCACCTCGCTGAGAACCGGTAGTCGGCCTAAGCATGGTCTCAGTACTCGGTGCAGGCCTCGGATGTCGGTCCTTATCTTTGCGTCTTTTGCCTAAAACTGGCGTTGGTGTATCCGACGACATGATATAATTAAATTTTTTGTCAAAATAATGAAGGGCGAACTCCGCCCGGCGCTTAATAGTGCGCTTCTTGAACCTAGCACAAAAACGGCAGGCCGAGACGTCGTGGTCTGGCCCTAAGCAAGGTATAAAGAAAGAGTGAAAATCCTTATGCGGTATTTGCTTCCCACAAGAAATGCAATTATTAACTTTGTCTGACATCGGTCTGAGGCAAGAAAAGTTTCCCCAAGGGGGTACTTAGCTTTATAAAAGACTTCGGCTGAAATACTATTCGTAAATCTCAGGAGCTGGCCAACCGGCACTTGCGAACTGCTTCTGCTTCAGGCACCGCGCGGCAAGAAAGACTGAAGAAAATGGCGTCGGCTGCCTCTTTTATACCCCTGCCGCACTGACGCCAGGGAAGAAGCGACGACAACTGACGCCGGACCTAGACTTTGGAATTCGGCCGACCGAGGACCCGCCTGACGGCAGGATAACCCAAGTGTGATGACTGCAGCTGTATGCACAATGAACATCTAGTCTTAGGTCCTTTAGGTCCCTATGTAATGACCTCTGGGTCTGCAGCAGGATTTCTGTACAGGTATTTGTGAGAATCCGGTACTCAGTAGTACCGGTCAGGTTAACTGGGAGCAGGAGGGATGGCTTCAGGGGCTAAGCTGGAATCATGGAAAACATCATCCACCACTTCTAAAATAGGGGGGATGGCCAGAGGTCTGTGCTGGAGCAAGTCCAGAAACTCTCCAAGTCTTTTCTTAGACTGTGGGACGTCCTGAGATTCCCACTGGAAATGTTCCCTGAGGGAGTGAAGGGTTTCCCCAAAGGAAAGGTCCTCTGGAGGGGATACAGAATGGATGGATTCCTCTGCATCTGAATCCTCATAAGCAGTTAAGGGATGCTGTTCCTCTTCAAAAATGGAATAATCAGATTCCTCAGAATCCTGTTCTGTCAATTTCTGGAGAATGGTGCCTTTTCCTTTTAGGAGAAGTTGCCTGACTACCCCGCATAAGGGAGATGAGATCCTCCGCCATTTTAAGCATTTCTGCTTGGGGTGCTGGAGCAGTAGCAAGATGGTGGCTATAAGCAGATTTCCTAGGAGTGGCCTGGCTTCTAGACCTGAGATAATCTGTCGGTCTGAGAGAAACAGTAGTTGGATGCGAAGATGATGTTTTTTGTCTAGAATCGGTAGTGCGAAAGGCCTCCTCGGAAGCCAGTGCCTGCTTTCCGGCTCCGGATCCAATCGAGGCAGAGACAGCCAAAGCTTCAAAAGACGAAGAAGATTTCTGCAGCATACAGGACTCCGAAAACGTCTTGGTAGAGGCCTGCATAGATAATGAATTGGGCATCAGGGACTGCGAAAGCGCCTCACTGAATTCCAGAGAACTGACGACCTGCTTAGCAGTAGCGTCATTGGAAGGCTTAGCCTTGTGTGGTCTGTCTCCATCTTTATCTCTATGTTTTTTCGGAATGTCCACAGACTGTTGGCTGACGGAACCCATATTGGAATGGGAAGACAGAACACGAAAATAACTGTCTGCAAGAAGAGCTCTGCAGCAAATTGTTCTCGCATTGAAGAGGGCACAGAACTGGCAACGGGGGACGTCATGGTCTGGGCCTAAACAAGTAATGCAGTAAGAATGAAGTCTCAGTGTGGGATCTCCTTTCCACAGGCAAGACAGTTGTTAAATTTTTCGGATATCGGTTAGTGCAAGAAAAAAGGATCCCCAACAGGGTATTTAGTTTTAGAAGTTTTCAGCTGAAATTCAACTTCTGGTAGAGACCGACTGGCACCCGTGCGAACTGCTTCTGCTACGGGCTCCACGGCAAGAAGGACTGATGTAATAAGGTCAGCTGCCTTGCTTTATAGCACTGATGACCTGACGTCAGACTACAGCTGACGCAAAAAAACTGACTCTGGTATTCGGGCCGGCTGAGGGCTACCACAGCAGGGATAACCTCCAGGTAATGATTGCAACAGTGAAACACGAAGAACATCGGTGACATATGGATACAGTTATCCAGAATTGAACTGCCCCAGTATAGAACAGTCTCCATAGGACAAAAGAGACTATGCACATCCAAGAGGAGAAAATGCAGAAGGAAAAGGACGACCCTTAGCTAGGAAGGTAACAAAATCAAAACCCCAAAAAAAAGGGTGCTGGAGGGAGGGACAAAGTACTACAACAGTGAAGAGGATATCTACTGTTATGGTAAGATTTTAGACAACTGTACTATGTCCTTCTATATCACTGTTGCAGTACTCCTAACCTTAAGGAGAGTACAAAATCTCAAGAAAAGGAGTGGGAAGTGGAAGACTGGGAAGAGCCCTCAACAAACTCATGCAGAATGACCCTAGCAATACCTGCTCTGGCTCTAGAAACCATATCCAGTTTATCATGCTTAGTAAAGGTATGCATTGAGAACCAAGTAGCAATTTCAATGATGGGACTGGTGTCCAAACCCTTGAAGAAAGAACCAGAAGTAGCACCATCCATAGTAGAATGAGCTCTAACTGAAGTAGACACTTGCCAGCAAAAGAATAACAAGAGAAAAAGGCCTTCGATATCCAGGAGGAGACGGTTTCTTGGAAACAGCTAAACCCCAAGTCCTGGAATGAAAAGAAAAAGCTGGTCAGACTTGTGAATGGTCTTGGGTTTAGCTAAATAATACCCAAGCTGTCTGTGCAAAACCAAGGTACAGGACCCTCTCACTAGCAAACTGTGTAGAAGGAAAAAAGGAAGGGAGCTGTACTGCCTGATTTAAGACAACTCATTAACTCCTTGGGCATAAAATGAAGGATTAGTATGAAGAGACGCCCTGTCTTTGTGAACAAACAAAAAAGGAGGAATGGACATAAGGGTCTGAAGCTCAGAAACTCTTCAAGCAGAAGAGGAAGCAACAACATAGTCTTCCAAGTACAGTGTTGCAGAGAAGCTGAAACTGCAGGCTCAAAAGGAGCCCGAGTCAATTTTTCCAAAATAAAATTAAGGTCTCAAGGAGGAGGAATAGGCTTCCTTGGGAGCCTAAGATTCAGGACACCTTTAAGAAATATTTTGACCTCAAAATAGGAAGCTAAGGGAAGATTCGGGAACAGTCAGTCAGGTATAGCTGATAAATGGGCCTTCACAAAAGGGAAAAAAACAAACAAAAAAAAAATGGAGCAGCTCACACAAATAGGAGAGAACCAGAGGGACTCCCACCCCACTGAAAAAGGGTCCTGGCTATCAGTATGGTCCCAGACAGAAAATATTTTCATTTGGGCATACAAGACTTCCTATTTGCAGGTTTTCTCGCCTCTTATAAAACCCTGAGCATGTCCTCAGAAAGGAGATGCCTAAAATGGATCAAAACACACTGAAGAGTGGACAAGTGAGGATAGAAGAGTGACCCCTTGTCCTGTGTGAGGAGGTCCAACTGGTGAGGTAACTTGTGGTTACTGCCTCTGGCAAGATGCATTAAGAGGGGGCTCCAGTGTTCTCTCAGCTAAAAGGGAGTCACTAGCAAGATTTTTGGGGAATCCAGCTGAATTTTCTGCTCTTGGTAGTAGAGGAAGAGGAGGGAAAGCATAGAGAAACATCCCTTTCTAAGGGAAAGAAAGGGCATCTGTCTTCCATGCCAGACAGCATGGCACTCCAGAAGAGAAAAGAGTGAGCTGCTTGTTCAGAGGGGAGGCAAAAAGATCCACCTGAGGAATACTCCAACAATGGACTGTGTCCAGAAACATGTCTCTGTGAGCATGTGTTTTGGACCTGGTCCAAGAGTCTGCTACTAGATTATGCTCTGAAGGAATAAACATTGCCTGAAGAGTTAGCTGAGAACTGATAGCCAGATCCCAGGCCTGAACAGCCAGCCTGCAAAGAAGGTATGACTTTGTGCCTCCCTGCTTGTTGCCATACCACATCACTGTGGTCTTGTCTGTGTAAACCTTCATGGGGTGAAAGACCCGAAAGGCCAGAATCAGAGCTCTCATCTCTTTGATGTTGATAATGTCTAGCTTCTGATGGGTAGGGGTAGAGATCCTGAACTTTCAGGTGACCACAGGAAGCCCCCAACCCAATGTCTAAAGTCTCAGTGAGCAGATCTTGGGAAGGAACTAGAGGCTGTAAGGGCAGGTCTGTGTTGAGGATAAGTTGCTGAATCCACCACTTAAATTCCCACTTTAGACATGGAATGACAGACACACTGAAATCCAGAGCGTGCCAACACTGCAGCCAAACTCACTTGAGGTACCATTGAAGCTTCCTCATATGCAGTGTGGCAAGAAGACACGTTGGAATAGAACAGGCCGTGAATTCTATGGCTTGAAGAAACTCCCTTGCTGGAAAGGCAGGCAGAGGAAGAGGAGACTGAAAACTGTGAAGGACAAAAATAAAACCTTTGGAGGTGAAAGAGGTGCCAACACTGGCACCGAGTCAGGACAGACTTTCGGAAGTTGACAGCAAGCCCCATACGCAAACCCCATACTTTGGGGGAAAGATATGATGAACTTCAGAACCTTTAACACGTAACTGGAAGAAAAAGGCTGAAGCAACAGGTCGTCTGGATAATGAAAAATCCGAATGTCTTGGTGTCTGCAAAAGGCAATCACTGGAGCTAGGCATTTTGCAAACACCTTTGGGTAAGTAGAGAGCCAAAGGAAAAAGTACAGAACTGAAAATGAGAGGAAGAAACAGAGAAATGCAAAATCTTCCAGAAACCAGAAAAGGGGGTGAATAGGAATATGAAGATAAGCATCCTTCAGATCCAAGGACACCGGAAAAGCCTGGGGCAGCAACAGAGGAAACAGGGTTTAAAGACAAAGCATCCAAAAGGAGGGATGCTTTAGAAAAGTGTCGAGTAAGGAGAGATCCAGAATAGGCCTCCAAGTGTCCTCCTTTCGAGGAACCATAAACATTCTGGAAAAGAATCTCTTTTCCAATTCGGAAGGAGGGATGGGCTGAAAAGTTCCCTGGTCCACAAGGGATCCAAGAACCTCTGAGAAATAGGGAACCTGCTCTCATGGAAATTGAGGAAACCCTTAAAGAGGAGGGAAAGACTTGCACACCATGAAGTAACCTTGACAGATGATGGGCAGAACCCAAGAATATGAAGTGGTGAGCTGCCATTTTGGAAGACAGAGGGACAGCTGAAGAGACAAAGGAACCTGGCCAAAGGTTAGGCAGTGCAAAATGTCAGAGAGAGGCAGGCTTGTCAGATAAAGGAGGCTTCTGGGCCACAAGAGCCTAAGAAGACTTAGTAGGAGGAGCTCACCTACCACCCTTCCTGCCTTTAGGCAGGAAGGGTGGTAGGTGAGCTCCTCTCGGGTGGCTCGCTACTCTATCAAGTGTAGTTATGTTGCTGATGCCTCTTCCAGACCTGCTGCATTTGGATCTGTCATGAAGCGTTATCTATAGTCATTACCTGAAGACATTAAGGCCAAGTTGCTGGATGCTCCTTTGGATAATAAAATTCTCTTTGGGACTGCTGATGCTTCCGGTGTGTTTAAGTCACTTCAAGAAAAAGGAAAAGATTTGCAGGACATTAAACTTTTAGTTATGTACTCACCATAACTTCAGATGTTTGGGATCCATCTCGCCTACATTCTGACTGATGGGTTCGGAGCCGATCCCTCGGCTCCGACTCGGCACGCTTATGCCAAAGAGCGAAGTCTCTAATTGGCTGAGCTTACTATATCCCAGGATGCACCACTACCAGTCCCCCAGATCTAGTTTGTCCGCATACATGCACACATGCACGCCCTGCTTATATAACATCGTCAGATGAAACAAGATAAACAGTAAAACTCAAAACCGTTCAATCTCTTCTGATCTCCAAGGCAGGGGGAAGGAGGGTGGGTTTTAGGAATGGCGAGATGGATCCCAAACATCTGAAGTTATGGTGAGTACATAACTAAAAGATGTTATGTGATCCTATCTCGCCTACATTCTGACTGATGGGACAGCGTCCCTAGCACCTGAATCCTGGGTGGCTCACTGGAAAACACTCCTGAGTACCGTGGAACCAAATGATGCTCGTCCTTTAGATGCCACATCCAATTTGTAGTGGGAAATGAAAGTGTGCGGATTGGACCAAGTAGCCGCAGCACAAATTTCCGATATAGCGAGCTTGGAATGAAAAGCTATAGAAGTAGCCATAGCTCTGGTAGAATGAGCTTTGATAGATGTTGTAAGTTGCTTATTTAAGAAGAATAAGCCTGAGTTATGCAATCTCTGATCCATTTGGAGATAGTAGCTTTTGTGATGGTTTGACCCAATTTATTATCTGAGAAGGACACAAACAACTGGTCTGACTTACGAAGTTGCTGAGTCCTGTCTAAATAGAAGCGTAATTGCCTGTGAACATCCAATTTATGGAGAGTGTATTCTGCTTCATTGGAGAATTTTGGGAAGAAAACTGGTAGCTCTAGAGATTGTTGGAGACAGAAACTAGAACAGACCTTTGGGACAAAGGATGGATTAGGCCTAAGTGATACTCTATCCTTGTGGAAAATCAAGTACGGTGGCTTAATAGACAGGGCTTGAAGCTCTGAAACTCTTCTTGCAGAAGTAATTGCAACTAAGAAGGCAGTTTTCCAAGACAGATATTTTAACTCACATGTAGCAGCCGGTTCGAAAGGGGAAGATGTTAATGCGCCAAGCACCAAATCAAGATCCCACGGAGGCAGGATGACAAATTGGGGTCTTAACAGGCCCGCACCTTTAATGAAAGTTTTGCATAGTCTGCTGCTCATCAATGGAGGATCCATGGATTCGTGGAATTTAGAGATAGCCGCTAGTTGGACTTTAATAGTAGAGACAGAAGATCCTTGATTAAACAGGGATGTTAAGAATTTCAAAACCTCTGGGATAGGAGCAGTGATAGGGTCTAAGCCCTTGAGTTGAGCCCAGATAGCGAACCTCTTCCACTTACTGAGGTACAATTTGTTAGTGGTGGGTTTGTGGGCTGAAGATAAAATGTGAACAACTTCCGGGTCTAGTGTGTGACTTCTGACTAAAGTCGGAAGTGGAGGAGCCAAGCTGTCAATTTCAAAGATCGAAGGGACTGATGCTGATGTCCCGACTGATGAATTAGCAGGTCCGAATTAGGTCTAAAGTCCACGGATCGTCCACCGCATGCTTCTTCAGGTAAGGAAACCATACCTGACGAGGCCAGTATGGGGCAATCAGTATCATTGCGGACCCCAATTGAGAAGCTTTTGAATGACTTTGGAGAGAAGTGGAATCGGAGGAAAGGCATAAAGTAGCCCTGTTGGCCAAGGTTGTGCTAGAGCATCCATAGCTGGTACTCCCTGATGTGGGATCAAGGAGAAGAACCTTTGGCACTTGGTGTTTAGTGGAGTTGCAAATAGGTCGCAGCACGGCATCCCCCATCTCCTGAAAACCTGAGCTGCTACTGTTTGGTTTAGAGACCACTCGTGAGGAGAGAGAATTGTCCTGCTCAATTTGTCTGCCAATATATTTGACCTTCCCGGAATGTGGGTCGCTACCAAGAAGCGGTTGGTAGCTACAGCCCATTCCCACACTCTCATGGCCTCTCTGCAAAGGGGGTAAGATCTGGTCCCTCCTTGTTTGTTCAGATACCAGACCACCGACATGTTGTCTGTGTGGATGGCGATGATGCCCTGAGGAAGAAACTTGTGTAAGGCCTGTAGGGATAGAAGTACAGCCCTCATCTCCAACACGTTGATGTGGAGAAGAGCTTCGTCTGGAAGCCAGGAGCCCTGAACTAGCCTGCCCAGACAATGCCCCCCCCACCCTATCTGGGAGGCATCTGTCGTCAGGGTAACCACTGGAGAGGGAATAACAAAGGGGCTTCCTTGATTCAGATTGGATGTCTGAAGCCACCATCGAAGGTCCCGTTTGCATATTTCCGTAATCATGATGTGATGACTGAGGGGAAGATCCTGAAAGGACCATTGAGTTGACAATAGCCACTGAAGAATCCTCATGTGCAATCTTGCCAGAGGAACTAAAAGAACCGTGGCAGACATTGAGCCTAAAACTTGTAGAACCATCCTGGCTGGGGCTTTGGATCTCGAGATCAGAGCTTGAACTTGGCCCTGTAAAGTTTGGATCCTTTCGGCAGGAAGAAAGACGCGCATCAATCTTGAGTCTATCTCTGCTCCTATGAACCTTATGCTGAGAGGGCAGCAAGACAGACTTTGACCAATTGAATGTAATCCCCAGGGTAACACCCAGGAGATGGTGGCTTTGGGGTTGTCCATTAGTAGCTGCCTGGTGGTGGCAGTCAGGAGCCAGTCGTCCAGATAGGGAAACACTTGGAATCCAAGACTTCTCAGGTGAGCCGTCACTACTGCCAAACACTTGGTGAACACCCTGGGGGCTGTGGTGAGACCAAAGGGCAGAGCGCAAAATTGGTAATGACTGACTCCCAGGCTGAAGCGCAGATACCTCCTGGACGCCTGATGTATCGGTATGTGATAATAGGCGTCCTTGAGGTCTATGGAGCACATCCAAACATCCTTCTCCAACAATGGGAGAATGGATTGTAACGTGACCATTCGAATTTGGATTTCGTGACGGATTGGTTCAGTCTGCTGAGATCCAATATTGGTCTCAGGTCCCCTGTCTTTTTTGGCACTAAAAAGAACCTGGAGTAATTTCCTGATCCGATCTG
This sequence comes from Protopterus annectens, assembly GCF_019279795.1. Classification (NCBI taxonomy): domain Eukaryota; kingdom Metazoa; phylum Chordata; order Ceratodontiformes; family Protopteridae; genus Protopterus; species Protopterus annectens. The sequence goes on along the minus strand of NC_056743.1, from coordinate 1,356,190,539 downwards.
GTCTGTGGGGACCGGTTGGATGACTCCTTTTCCTAGCAGCTTTAAAGCTTCTGCGGCTGCCATTTCCCTTTGACTGGGTGGTGGGTCCGGGATTCTTTTGGACGGTGGGGGCGAATATGTGAATGGGATGGTGTAACCTCCGGCAATGATCCGAAGCACCCATCTGTCCTGAGTGATTGACTCCCAGGCTTTTAGGTGCTTGGCAGCGACACCCGACTGGCTCCGGAGCAGCACAGCCGGGCAATCCCTCATGACGTGTGGGAGGCTGAAGAGCCACGAAAGGACTCGCGGTCTCCAGAATTGCGGGGCCCTCTGCCGCCTCTGGGACGGCGTCTCCCTGAAAAATTTCCCCGTCCTCTGCCTCTGGAAGGGGAATCTTCCTGCTGTTGGGAGAAAAACTTTCGAGATTTGCGGAACCACATTTTCCCCCCTCCTTTAGCCTTGGGGTAAGGCCGAAAGGGAGTGGAATAACGGGCACCTACGGCAGATAAAGTTTTTCCCTCTTGCTCACAGCGGGTAAGGGTGTCTTTAACCTTGGGTCCAAACAAGGAGGACCCATCAAAGGGAGCGTCGGCGAAGGAAGACTTGAAGGCCTCCGCAAACTGACACACGCCGAGCCAGGCTTGTGTATGTAGAGCCACGCCTGTGCCTACCGCTCTACCGCCTTCGGCCGCATAGGAAATGAGCCTCATGGACGAGTTAGAAATTGACGTAAGGATAGCCAACTGAGAGCTAACCGATTGGGCTTGCTGCTCAGGTAGGTTACCCGAGAGGGAATCTGACAACTCCTTGACCAGATCCCTCTGAAGCCTGGTAAAATGTGCCAAATAATTCAGAGACCTTAAAGTAAAGGCCGCTGAAGTCAGGGTGCGCTTCCCGTACCTGTCCATACTCCTAGACTCCTTATTAGGAGGATGGACGGACGTTGAAGCCTCTGCCACGTCCTGTTGTGTAGCAGATGCCACCACCATGGCATCTACAGCCACGCCTTTAGTGAGGAACTCCTTCTCGGGGAGCAGACAAAAATTTATTTGGACGAGAAGGGACTGGTTCCACGGTATCTGGATTTTCCCACGCCTTTACAAAAACTAAATCCAAAAGCTCGTCGAAGGGCGGAGACACCCAGGAGGCGGAGGGCTGAGCCCCAAAGGCCTTGAGGAGCACTGACTCATCAGCAGAGGGGTTTGGATATCCAGCCGCCTCGTTTGAGGATCTCTAAGATGTCTGCAAATGAGACATCATCCGAGGGCGACTTGGGGACCCCTCTGCATCATCAAGATCAGTGTCTGATGTAATAGACTCGGGGAGTCCACGTGCTTCCTCTTGCACGATCTCTTCCTTGGGGTTCCTCCAAGACAACTCGAAGAACCCTCAGGAGGAGGGGAACCCCAATGGGGGTAACCTCAGGCCCGGGCTCCGCTGACTACGGACAGGGGAACTGCCAAAGACCCAGTCTCCACGCCCAGGAAGGTGCCGGTAAAGCCGGAGAGATGGCGAAGAGGACTTGGCCAAGGCACTCCTCATGGCTCTGAAAGCCGGACCCCAGAATCCTGGGAGTGTCCGTCCCTGGAGCCATGATAGCCGACGGAAGTCCCGCGAAGCACCGAGGGGAGGCTCGGAACTGAAAGCATAGGTCCCAAACATCACCCCGGGTCCAGCCGAAGAAGTCCAGTACCAAACTCGGACCTGAAGGCCGGGTTGGAGTAAGGGTCGGAGCCGACCCTAAGATCTCCACCGGCTCCAACAGCACCTGCTCCGGCGGAGCCAAGCAGTCGGAGGAGGAATGGCAATGGGTGGGCCAGGGTCATCGGCTCGAAGCCAACTGGGTCGGAACCGAAACAAATTTTGGAAGACTGGGGACTGGAACAGTCTTTGGTGCACCCTGTCTATATCAGAATCTGACATCCTCGAAGACCGAGAGGAAACAGAACGGGTTCGTGGAAGGCCTCTCCAACGGCCCCAAAGGGCTAGGGGACCGGCTCGAGGTGACACGATGAGTATCGGCGCCGAAGGAATACACACACCAGATTCCATCGGTGCCGAGGTGGACTTCGGCCGAGGAGGAAGTGTCTGGCGGGCGACCCTTGTCGGCTCCGAGACCAGTGGAGCCGGCGAAGGTGACCCGCCTCGAGGCCCCAGCCATCGGCTCCGAAGCCAGAGGAGTCGATACTGGTGGCATCGAGGCAGACCGTTCCGACCTCGGCTCCGAAGTCCTTGGAGCCGAAGGAGAGGCCTGCCTATGTCTCTTAGCGGTCGGATCCGACGGACTGGTCGGAACCGACGCCCTTTCTTTAGCGGGAAGGAGAGGATGCCAAGGCTTCTTCAAAGGAAGGTTTAATTAACCCCTTAAGAATCAATTTATTTTTCCTCTCCTGGAGGACCCTTGAGGAAAAAGCGTGACATATGCTGCATGACTCCTATAAGTGTTTTGCACCTAAACAATACACACAGAGCGAGTGATCGTCCGTGATGGACATTTTGAAACTACATTTCGTACATTTTTTAAAACCCGAAGGCCTAGGATTCTGAGACATTATGGAAAGAGAATTTCAGTAATCTGACAGGAAAAATACAATTTACTGACTTACTGATGACACCCCTTAAGTATAGGCTAACAGTTATCGCTTAAAAGTGCCAATGACAGGGAACTTTGAAAACCCTGTAAGAACAAACAGAGCTACAAAAATATTTAAAGCCTTTTGCTCTATATGTAAGTTATAGTAGGGTTGACTGACCGGGAAGGCCCTAGATGAAGGGGGCCTACCAAACTCAACCCAATCACACAACAAAAGTCTTCAACAAATCCAACCA